>NC_034611.1:47890202-47918254 GCF_900095145.1 Mus pahari
GGGCGTCAGATCTTGTTACGGATGGTTATGAGCCACCATGTGGTTGCTGGGATTTGAACTCCGGACCTTCGGAAGAACAGTCGGGTGCTCTTACCCACTGAGCCATATCACCAGTCCGTTTTTGTTTTTGTTTTTTTTTTTTTTTGCTGTTGAGTTCCACAGTGATTAAAAAAAGATGTGGTAAAAATTCAAAAAATTTGTGTTAGAGTATATTTATAAAAATAATTTTCTCCCAAAGAATAGGGAGAAATCATAGAAATAGGGAAAGCAGTTCTTAGTCTTTAGGAAGTATAGGTTTAGCTTCAGCTGTCAGCTTGACACAGCCCAGGGTTATCTGAGAGAGTCTCAGTTGAAGGGTTGTCTTGATTAAAGAATCCTTTTTTTCCCTATTGCTACTTCTGTTTCTGTTCATTAAGGACTTTTTGATGTACATGGTATTGCCTTGTAAATGCTGCTGAGAAGAAAGAGGTTACACGATAGTGAGTGAGGAAGATGTGTTCAGAAATCAAAGGGGGCTGGCATTTGGACAAAGGGAAGGTAAATACTTGTATATAACTCGAAATGAGTCCCGAATAAGGAAAAAAAATCAGTAAAAGGGGGAAAACAAGAAACCAAAATACTTTTAGATAACCTATAGGACAGAAATTTAAGGAGTGATCAGAGGGTAGAGATGAATCACAGTGATTAAATATTAAGAAAAATTAAATAAATCATTGGTCCTTAGACGTAGAGCAGTTTCATCAGTGTTTGGGCAGTGTTTATTCCAGTACTTGAGTAGCTGGGAAATGAAGACATAGAATGAGCAAGTGTAGGATAGTCACAAGTTTTCTAATGAAAAGAATGGTTCAGAATAGTCTTAAGAAAAAATTTAGTGTTTGGAGCTTGATGAAGTGAAGAGTTGAGGACTTAGTCCACTGGTGGAGAGCTTGCTTAGCATACACAAGGCACCGGGGATTGATCCTCAGTCCACAAAGGGCAAAGGCACAATGAGACGGGAACAAGGAGTGATGGTAACTGAGCTTGTGTCAAGTGGGATAGAAGATTGATCTAGAGAACTTGAGAAAAGTGCAAAGGGTTTCATTCATTCATGTTTTTACCCCAGCATGTGTTGTGTTAGGCACTTGGAGTAGAAGTGAGAAAAATATCTTACCTTAAGTATTACGCTAGATGCCAATTAAAGAGTAGATATTAAGCAAACAAATATTATACAGATTAAAATACAAGTATAACCGTGGGCTGGTGAGATGGCTTAGCAGGTAAGGGTGCTTACCGTCAAGTCTGATGACCTGAGATTGGTTTCTGGAGCCCATGTGGATGTGGATAACTGACTCAAGTTGTCCTCTGACCGCCACATGATGTGTGCCTGATATGCCCTCTCTCAAAATAAACTTACAGCTCACTAAAAGTACAAGTAGGATGCTGTAGCTTACATGTTATTATGAGTACAAATGCTATCGAAAGTTATCCACTAAGATTAAAAACCTTTCCTACGAAAGCCAGGATCTTGAAGAAGAGGAGGCCTTACCAAGTGAGAGAAGAATAATCCTATAGGGGAGAAGAAATACTGTTTGGAAGGAAAGATTAGATAGCCATGGTGGTGCAGGCCTTCAATTCCAGTACTCTGGAGGCTGAGGGATGTGCAGCTCTTGAGTTCCAGGCTAAACTGATCTGTACCAGGATAGCAAGGGCTGCACAGAGAAACCCTGTCTCAAACAAAAGAAAACAAAACAAAACAAAAACAAGTAGAGTCTGGTCTATATAGATCCTATCTAAAGTACAAAAACATGGCTGGACATGGTGGTTCATGCCTTTAATCCCAGCACTTGAGAGGCAGAGGCAGGTGGATCTCTGGAACTGGAGTTACAGGCAGTTGTGAGCCACCATGTGAGTGCTGGGTTCTTTGTAAGAGCAGCCAGTGCTTCTAACCACTGAACTATCTCTCCAGTCCTCTAATTTTTCTTCCTTTATGTATATATGCGTGTGTTATATGTCTGTATGTGTGTGTGATGTATGTGTGTACATCTCTGTGTAGGCACACATATGAAAGTAAAGACATGGGTGTTGTCCTCATCTTCCATATTATTTGAGACTGGGCCTTTTTGATGTTCATGGTCTGGAGGATTTTCTGGTCTCTGCTCCCATCTCCTGGATGGGAACACACTATTGGTTCTAGGTTTTATGTGGATTCTGGAATTCAAATTCAGGTTCTCGGTCTTGTATAGAAAGTACTCTCCCGACCCCCGGGTTGGATAGCCCAGGATGTCCTAGACCTAACTTTGTAGTCCAGGCTGGCCTTAGACTCAGAGTTCACCTGCCTCTGCCTCCTGAATGCTAGGATTAAAGGTGTGTGCTACCCCCCAGCCCCCAACAGAAGCGCTCTTATCCAGTGAGCCATCTTGCTAATCCCTGAATCAATAATTCTAATCTGCTTACTGTTAAAGAGCACACCAATGAAATCACAATAAATTACTTAAATAAAAAAATAAGGTGCCACTACGTGACATTTAAGGACATTGGTCTGGCAGCATGTTTCTGTGGTGTCAGTATTGCTTACTTAGTAGAATAGTCCAGCTATTTCTAGTAGAAACTAATCAGGAGGTCATAACCTCTACTCCTTACTCAGGACGATGGCAGGTGTTTCTTGGTTTCTGTGACATCGTCTGTGGCTTTCTAATTTCCCTGAGATCTAGTTCTGTAACCTGTTCTAACTAGAGAGAAGAGTAAGGTAAGCTGTTAACATACCTCTGAACACACACACCTTGATGACTTGAATTCTTGTAGCTTTACATTATAAGCTCTCAGTCTCACATAATAGATACGCTAAACAAATGTTTGATTTGCTTAAATGTGTGTATACGTTAGTAACTTAATAAACTTTGACTTCCATGTAGGATATTTAATGAATTAAATTAATTTATTTGGTGGTTTGTTTATTTGTTTTTGAGACAGAGTCTCACTAAGCCCAGCTTGCCTCTGTCTCATGCGCTGCTACTACGCTTGGCTATTTATTTGGTGTTTTCAGACAGTGTCTCATGTAGCATAGACTGGACTCTCCCGTTCAAGTACTAGCCTGGCTTGACCCTGTTTAACTTCCAAGATCAAACTAGCTCAGGTTCCTTCAGAGTGCCATGGGTATAGATTGGGAGCCAACTTTATGTAGGAGAGGATGGCCTTGAACTCGTGATTCTCCTGCCTTCACCTCCTGAATGCTGAGATATATGAACTAGCCCACCTGATTTATGTGAGTCTAGTACCTCACTCCTGCAGGGACAGCACTATACCATCTGTACTACAGTCTCAGCCCTATTTAGTGAATTTCAATAAATACCCGAAAATGAGTGTGCTACAGTGGTATACAACAATAGTTCCAGCTACTGGGGAGACTGAGGCAGGAGAATTTCTTGAACCTAGGGGTTTGGGTCAAGCTTGAGCAATGTAGTGAAACCTATCTACAAAATAATAAACTACCAATTGTTATGATTTATGTGCTAGCTAAGAGTCTGGGCCTCAATTAATGCTGGATAAGTATTCTACTCTTTCATTACCTCTCAGCCCTTTTTGTGAGACTGGGCCTTACCAAATTAACCAATGCTGGCCTTGAATTTGGAATATTCTTGTCTCAGCCTTCCAACTAGCTGAAATTAGAGGCATGCAGTATTAAGTCTTGTAAGAGGTTTTCTTCCATTTTTTGAGACAGGGTCTCACTATGTAGTTGTAGGTGAGTTGGAACTTACTATGTAGGCTAGGCTGGTCTCCAGTTCATAGAGTTCCTCTGCCTCCTGAATGCTGGACCAAAGGTGTGCACCACCACACCACACCCAGCTTTTTAAGACTTCTTAATAGAACAATGTTAGTTAGCTATTAAGTTAAACATTAAGTTGACTGAATTTGAAAATACATGCATTTTCTTTAAATATTACAGTAATTATTATAATCATTTGGTTTAGAAAGTCATTCAGTAGATGGCTGAAGTTACCTTGTCTTGCCTATATGTAACCAAACTTGAATTGTTTCTGATAAATAGTAACTATAGAAATCTGATAGTGTATTAATGTAAACACAACTGAGGTGTACTTATTTATAAAACATTTTGAAAGCTATGTATGTGCTCAATTATAAACTGGATTGTGTTTACTTTAGAATTAGTCATTGGCTTTGTTAGTTGAGGTTTGACGTAAGTACTTATTTGTCATTTGGTTTGAGGAAGGACCTTAGAGTTGGTATATTTTCTGGCTCTTGGATAAATTATGTTCTTAAAGTACAAGGCAAACAAACAAATTACTGCCAACAAATAACAGTTAAAAAGTAATACAGCAGCTGTGGGCTGCTTAAATTCTTCAGAGTCTCTTCAAGTTATGATACAAATCTATACAATGTAGTCGAAATTTGCCAGTGAAGTTTAAGACATTTGAGATGGGCTGGGCCTGTAACTTAGCAGCAGAGAATGCTTTCCAGCGTGAATGGCCCCGACTTCAATCTGGAGGAGCACTGTAGAAGAAAAATGACTTGAAGAACTCCGTGGGAATGCAAGAAGTCATATATACACAATTTAGTTTTGTTTACACTATCCATGCTACCTTCCACTTTTATATGGGATTCAGGGATTGAACTCAGGCTGCAGGCTTGCATGGCAAGTGCATTTTCTCACTGTGCCATCAAGCTGCCTCCCCAGGTTTTTGAGTCAGCCTTACTGTTTAGCCCAGGCTAGACTGCTAGACTAGAAAAGTATATATCATAGGCTGATCAGGATCTCACTCTTCTTTCTTGTGTGTGTGTGTGTGTGTGTGTGTGTGTAGGTGTTTCTCTGTGTGCAGATAAAAGCCTTCCTCAGTTGCTCTCTATCGTACTGGGTTAGGGTTTCTTTGGAGCTCACTGATTTAGCTAGGTCAGCTGGCTGTGAGCTGGATCCAGAGATCACCTGTACCTGATCACTTTCCTCTCCAGTGCTAGAATTACAGGCACTCATTACCAAGATGGTTATTTTATCTACCTTCCTACCTACCTACCTACCTACCTACCTACCTACCTACCTACCTACCTACCTATCTATCTATTGAGGCAGGGTTTCTCTGTGTAGCCTTGGCTGTCCTGGAACTCACTCTGTAGACCAGGCTGGCCTCTGCTTAGGAATCTGCCTGTCTCTGCTTCCCAAGTGCTGGGATTAAAGGCGTGTGCCACCACTGCCCGGCATTTTTTTTTTTTTTTTTAATTAAGCTTTTATTTGTTTGTTTGAGACAGGGTTTCTTTGTGTAGCTTTGGCTGGCCTCAAACTCACAGAGATACACCTACCTCTGCGTCCCCAGTGCTGGGACTAAAGGAGTGAGCCACCACCACTTGGCTGTTTTTTTTTTTTTGGTAAGTGCTTGGGATATGAATTCAGGCTCTCACGCTTGCATAACAAGTACCTTATTGACTGAGCCATTTTTCAAACCCTTAGAACTCTAGATCCAGCCGCAGTCTCCTTAGCACTGGGGTTACAGCTGGCCATGCTACCAGATTTTCACAAAATTAATTTTGTTTTTCTTTGACTTGGTTTATGTTGGCATAAATTATAGCATTAGCTCTTTCAGCTGGTGTGGATCTGATCTTAGTGCTGCAGAGAGGAAAGCTGTGGGCTGCCCAAAGTGTAGGCTTTCAAATCTGGGCTTGAATTTCAGAGTATACTGTTTAATTAAGTCTGAGGCCTTGGACAATTGACTATGTTTTAATTAATCTTTAAAGGGGAAATTGTATGTTGTATAGTGGGTTTTTCTTTTCCTCTCTCCTGTTCTCTCTCCTTTCTCTTCCTCCTCTTCTTCCTTCTCCTCTTTTTCCTCCTTCTCCTCCTCTTTTTCCTCCTTCTCCTCCTCTTCCTCCTCTTCTTCCTCCTCCTCCTCCTCTTCCTCTCCCTCCCCCCTCCTGCCTGTGGATCAGGATGTAAAGCTCTATGTTTCAGGACATTACCGCCACTGCCCAACTCCTATTAATTGGCTTTTAAAAATATTTATTTTTGCTGCTTTTAATTTTGTGTAGGTATATGCTTATCTAGGCATGGGTTTGTATATGTGAATGCAGGTTCTTGTGGAAGCCACAGGCATTAGATTGCCTGGAGTTGAAGTTATGGTATTGAGCTGCCTGACGTAGGTGCTGGAGACAGAACCTGGGTCCTCTGGAAGAGCAACTAATGCTCTTAACTGCTGAGCCCCTCTTAACTCTCTGGCCCCTGTAACTGGCCTTTTGAGACAGTGTTTTGCTATGTAGCTCAGATGCCTTGAACCTGTGATCTTTGTGCCTCTGTCTACTGAGTCGTGTGCTACATGCTTAGTTTCATCTTTAGTTTTTAGAAACTGTTCCATTCCTGAGTTAGAATAGCTGACATTCTGATATTGTTGGAATCTATTAAGAAGTATTCCCACTCCTCCCTTCTCCACAGTCAAAACACACACAGACATATACCTGGAAAGACTCATTAATAGCAGACAGAAAGGCTTCAAAAGACAAAAGCTAGCATTTCAGAATCTATATTCAGAGCTAGTGTGTCGGTAATCCCAGCATTGGAAAGACAGCAACTGAAGAACTCTGTTTAGGTAGAATACTCACATGAAAGTTGTATACCTTTGCAGTGTACCGTTCCCAGTTTCTTAGGAAAATACTCAAGTATTGAATACACTCCTAGTATTGAATCCCACTCATGCTGGTGGGATTGAAGAAATTTTCAAGCCTCGCTCACCACAGAGCTAACTACTAATAAAGACAGCTACTAGAAAGATAATTTTATTACTCAGACTAGAGGCATGGGGAGCCTCCTGAGTAACAGATCTTGCAGAGGACCAGTGCTGGACTCCCAGCTCTACTATGTGGTCTGTAACCTTGAGCAAACTGTTTAAATCTAAGACCCAGGCCCTTACCTGTAGCATGGGAATACTGCTATTACCACAAAGGTTCTGTGGGGATTACACCACATGAGAGATTAAGTGGCAGTGTGTTTTAAAAGATACTATAGTTACTTTTCTCATGGTCCTGTAAGCCCACTGTTGCTCAGGAATGTGATAGTTATTTCCGCTGTAGCAGTTATGTTGTAATTTTGTTTCATTTAAGGAGCGTGGTCATGCATGTGCCACCATGCTGTGTGGATATCACAGGACAATGGGAATTATCCAGGTTTCCTTCTTCCCCCTGTGGCTTCTGGAGATAGAACTCAGGTCATCTGTCTAAGCCTGGTTTTGTTTGTTTGTTTGTTTGTTTTTGTTTTTAAAGACACTTAAGAGACATATTTTGAAGTTAATTTTTTTCCTTTTTTTCTCTTTTTTTAAATGTTATTTTCTTTATTTACATTTCAAATGCTATCCTGAAAGTTCCCTATACACCGTCCCCCCGCCCCTGCTCCCCTACCCACCCACTCCCACTACTTGGCCCAGGCCTTCCCTTGTGCTGGGTCATATAAAGTTTGCAAGACCAAGGGGCCTCTATTCCCAGTGATGGCCGATTAGGCCATCTTCTGCTACATATGCAGCTAGAGACACAAGCTCAGGGGGTACTGGTTAGTTCATATTGCTGTTTCACCTACAGGGTTGCAGCCCCCTTCCTTGAAGTTAATTTTTTAACTTAATGTTTTTATTGATTATTTGGGAATTTCACATAATGCACCCTGATCCAATTAACCTCCCAGTCCTCCCAGGTCTACCCCTCCCAAACTTATGGAATCTCCCAAAACAGAAGAAAAAGAAAGGAAAAGAAAAATATCAAATCCTATTTGTGTTGATCATATACCCCCAAAAAGCATGATTAAACTCCCAGGACCAGCCCCTTAAAGATAACCAATTTCTTATTGTATCCTACCCCCACCAGAAGCCATCACTGTGAAGAGCTACACGTCAGAATCCTTGCCACAATTTCTTTTTTTGTTTTTTGTTTTTGTTTGTTTTTTTTTTTTCGAGACAGGGTTTCTCTGTGCAGTCCTGGCTGTCCTGGAACTCACTTTGTAGACCAGGCTGGCCTCGAACTCAGAAATCTGCCTGCCTCTGCCTCCCAAGTGCTGGGATTAAAGGCGTGCGCCACCACGCCCGGCTCACCACAGTTTCTTTTGAGTGGCTTCCTATCTAGACTATTTCTTTTGGGGGGAGTTAGGGGAGAAGATGTTGTCACAGAAGCCTTCTATGTCTTTTTTTCTTAATGCAATATCACTGTAAAAGTAGCTTCCTTACCCTTTATAGCCAGTGGCAGCCCAGATCATGGACTTCCACACGGTTTCTGGCTACAGCCTTGCCCTGGGTAGTATCACTGTTCTCCCCTGTGTACCTGGCTCTGTTCTGCCGTCTACCCTTCCAAGTTTGTGAGTCCACTTTTTCAAAGTATCTTCCCACGGACGTACCCTTCTCTAGTTTTTCCAGGGACTGATAGGCTCTGCAGACTCCTCTGCTGCTACGACTTCCCCTAAGTCTCCGTGGGTCTCTCAGCTCCGCAGAGCTGCTGTCTGGTGGCAGGTGCTGGCTTCTATCACAGCCGTGCTTGGGATGATGGCCTGTCCCTGGATCTGATTCTGCAGCTCTGGTCTCACCACCTGCTCCTAGGTATCGGGTGGACCGACTGGAAGCCCAGTTGTTGAGCCTGAACACAGTGGGGTCTTTTGGGCAGCCCACCTGCAATGTTTGGAAATTCATATTTAATTATTGTCTCGTATTTTTGGCACATAATGTTTTGAGATAGTATCAATGAAGATTGTTTGAGTTCTCTAAATGTCTGGGCCTTTGTATAGAATACTTACAAACACAAAATAAAATATAAGTAATCTTTAATGTGGTCTCACAAGATCTGGTAGGGAAGAGAAAGATTCCTTGCCAATATATATGTAAAATCTCCTTTGGTGTAGCTTTCCTTTCAGAATGTGCACTGAGCTGCTTGCATCCTCCTTGTCAACTGTCCTTGGTTTAATTAAAGGGGACAGGGCGATAGAGTCATGCTGTACATATGAGTACTTAAAAACATGAAGAATTGCTTTGTGCTGCTTTCCTTTTCCCAGGGCTGGCAAGGTGCCTCGATCATAATGGACTTCACATGTGAGCGGCAACTGGCCGGGAGCAGAATTCCTGGGTTATGGTGCTTTGCTTTGTAATTTAGATCTTTATCTGAAGAAAACTGTCTTAGTCAGGGTTTCTATTCCTGCACAAACGTCATGACCAAGAAGCAAGTTGGGGAGGAAAGGGTTTATTTGGCTTACATTTCCATACTGCTGTTGATCACCAAAGGATGCAGGACTGGAACTCAAGCGGGTCAGGGAGCAGGAGCTGATGCAGAAGCCATGGAGGGATGTTCTTTACTGGCTTGCTTCCCCTGGCTTGCTCAGTCCACTCTCTTATAGAACCCAAGACTACCAGCCCAGAGATGGCACCACCCACAAGGGAACCTCCCCCCTTGATCACTAATTGAGAAAATGCCTTACAGCTGGATCTCATGGAGGCATTTTCCCAACTGAAACTCCTTTCTCTGTGATAACTCCAGCTGTGTCAAGTTGACACAAAGCTATCCAGTACAAAAACTTTCTTTTATGTTTGAAATTACTTCTGATCTAATTACTTGGAAGCTGAGGTGGGAGGGATCAGCCTGGGCAACATAGTGCGACCCAGTCTAAAAAAAAAAAAAAGTGAGAATAGGACATGGGTGGGACACGGCTGAGTTGGCAGAAGGCACAGTCCCAACTCCAGGACCTCAGGAAGTGGAGGCGGGAGAGAGTTCAGGCCACTCTTGCCTACATAGGGAGTGTGAGGCCAGTCTGGGCTACAGAAGACACTGACTCATCAACAACAAAAGCAGTTATAAACAAGTTAACATAGAAGAAACTAAAGTGATAGTGTGGAGGAAAAATTTAAGAAACTCCCTAAGAATAAAGAGAAAGAAATGAAGAGATGAATAGCGTTTTAAAAGGGAGAAGTCAGATACATGCTTACAGCATGAGAACAAAAGCAAGGAGAGGTAACACATGCCTATATGCCTGTAATTCTATGAGCTGAAGACCCACTTGAAATGGAGTTCATGTCCTATCTTAAACAACAAAACAACAACAAAACCCACTAGAACCAGGGATCAGATTCAGGTTGGCAGGTGTGTGCAGCAATTAGATCTACCCACTGAGCTGTCTTGCCAGTCTCCCTTTAAGTCCTTTTCTATCTCTCCCCCCGCACCCCCAACCCCCAGACAGTATTTCTCTGTGTAGACCTGGCTGCCTTGGAACTCACTCTGTAGACCATGCTAGCCTCCAACTCAGAAATCCACCTGCCTCTGCCTCCCAAGTGCTGGGATTAAAGGCGTGTGCCACCACTGCCTGGCTTTTTTCTGTCTCTTAGCAGACATCCTTATTATTTTAGTTCTGTTTGACCTTTCATCTTTTGCTTCTTTGTCACCCTCTTTTATTTGTTTGTTCACTTGTTTATATTTATTTTTGGCCTCAAACTTGCTATGAAGCTGAAGATGACCATGAACTTGTGATCTTTTTTGTCTCCATCTTCCAAGTTCTAATGTACAGGAATGTACCACCACAGCAGATTTATGTAGCACTGGGGGTTGGATTTGGGGCTTTGTGCGTGCTGGGCTAGCATTATACATCCCATCACAACGTTGTAACGATCTCTGGCTGTGTTGCCCAATCTAGCTTAGTTTCTGTGTTTAAGAGATCCTGGGCTGCAGCTGTAACATTCACCTTTTGTCTAAAGACACTATGTCAGAAGCTGTAGAATAAATACTAATTTTTAAAAAATGTCGGGGCATGGTAGTACATGGGAACACTTGGGAGGCAGAGGCAGTTGGATCTCTGTGAGTTGGAGGCCAGCCTGGTCTACACAGCAAGTACCAGACCAGTCAGGGATACATAGTGGAGCCCTGTATGTCTATTATTTAAGGGCTTTTTTGATGTTGAGTGTCATGCACTTCTTATATCACTTTAGGATCATTTTTTAAAAAAGATTTATTTATTTATTTTATTATATGTGTGTACACTGTAACTGTCTTCAGACACTCCAGGAGAGGGCATCGGATTTTTGTTACAGATGGTTGTGAGCCACCATGTGGTTGCTGGGATTTGAACTCAGGACCTTTGGAATTGCAGTCGGTGCTCTTAACCGCTGAGCCATCTCACCAGCCCTAGGATCATTTTTAAATCTTCAAAACAATGCACGTTTTTTTTTTTCTTAATGAAAAATGAAGTAAAGCCAGAGGTGGTGGCACTCGCTTTTAGTCCCAGCACTCCGGAGGCAGAGGCAGGTGGCATCTCTGGGAGAATAAGGCCATCTTGCTCTACATATCAAGTTCCAGGCTAACTAAGGATACGTTCATGGTAAGACAGACCCTGACTTAGAACAGACAGACAAGAAAGAAAATGAGGTTAGATTCAGCCTCATGTGGACTCCCCTCATCTTCCATAGGATGAACCGGTATTTCTTAGGTATCTCAGTTATTGTTTGCTATTACAAGTCTCAGAAGGTTAAAATTTCCACCCGGACTTTAACAAAGGTCCTTGGTTGCTAGCTAAACAGCTCAGCAGGACAATGAGAACTCAGAAGTCTGGGCACAAACTGTGATTTCCAGGGAAGCGTCTCCTTGTGTGGTTTATATTTCTGTGTATTTGGCAGTGTTGCTGTATCTGGTTTAGATCTGGTGTGGCTGCTGCTGCCCTGTGCTAGAATTGTCCTGTCTTTACTAGAGAGTAGGGCAGTCATTGTAGCTTCCTTTGTGATTTGACACTGCCACCATCCCACAGAATAAACATGGAAAGGGTATTTGCCATTCTGTAAGAGAATAATAATTTTTTTCACCATGTGATTTTCTTTTTTCATATTATTTTTTCTCTGTGTGTGTATGTGTGTGTGTGTGTGTGTGTATCAAACTCATCTGCTCATGTTTGCATGGCAAGTCCTAAGGCTTCAGTTTTGAAAGTTACTAAAGAAAAAGGACATCTTGCCAACCAGTCTTCACAGTTTTGACAGTTCCTGTGGCCAGTCAGTTAACAGGTATCATAGTGAATCTTTGTATTCAGATATTTGACAGATGTGAAATTCAGTAAAACAATATGCAAATGATAATTATAACAGTGTTTGACATTGATAGGAGATTGAAATAGGAATACATATATTTCCTACTTTAAAAGATGTTGTTACCCTTCAAATAAAAAGGGAATAGTAGTTACTGCACTTCAGTGATAGACTTTTTAATGCTAGGTTCTGAAGCAGGAGGGTAAGAAAGAAGCAAGAGAACCAATACCATATGGCTTTGGAAATTGTCAGGTGTAACCAGGCAGGTTAGCTATTCCTTGTGCTTAGAGAACCAGGTCACTGCTTGTGAGTCTGTGTGAATAGGATTATTTCCTATAATCTTAAGAGTGCCTGTAGCAGATTTGGTTCTATAGTAAGGTTAGAGAAACATAGGTGCTAAAGTTAGTTTTTTGTTTGTTTGTCTTGTTTTGTTTTTGAGATATAGACACATATTCTCTTATTTTTGCCTCTGTTTTTGGGAGCCTAGGGAAAGTGTTCTGTCTGTGTCTTCTTTTTCTTTAGCTGACTTCAGGTTTTCTTTCTTTCTTTCTTTCTTTCTTTCTTTCTTTCTTTCTTTCTTTCTTTCTTTCTTTCTTTCTTTCTTTTTTTTCTTTTTTTTCGAGACAGGGTTTCTCTGTATAGCCCTGGCTGTCCTGGAACTCACTTTGTAGATCAGGCTGGCCTCGAACTCAGAAATCCATCTGCCTCTGCCTCCCAAGTGCTGGGATTAAAGGCGTGCGCCACCACCACCTGGCAACTTCAGGTTTTCATATTGTTTGTAGTCTTTAGGAGCCCCAGTATTCTCTAATGACTGTTATTTTCCTATACATCTTTTCTGTTTTTTTTTGTTTTTTGTTTTTAACATGGGGCAGATAAGGATGTTTGGAATAAGCAAAAGAAACTTGTTCTAAGTACTGCCATTTTGTTTACAGACTCCATTTAATCATAGGGGGAAAGTAAGTTCAAGGTCCCAGGTCCTAGAAGAGCTTCTGTTGTTAGGAAACCGTTGTCTGAGTCCAGTTGTCTCAAAGACAGCTTTTCTATGTTGCTGACAGGGTTAAACTAAGTTCATGTTCCCAGGCCTAGGAACCAACTCCTATCCTGATTGGTAGAAAAATGTAACAATTACTTGGTACAGATGTTTATTATTTGCAAGCTTAAATATTCTGTGATATTCTGGCTCATTGTTACAGTTTAGATCCTGAGTCTGTTTTGTGGCCTTGGTAGATCAGTAGTTGTAACTTTAATTTTTTTTTAAACTTTATTTTTAATGATGGTTCTTAAACAGTTTTGCCTTCCTTTTAGCCCACCACCCACCAGAGGTAGTGGGAAGGAAAGGATAGAGGGGTAGCGGGGAGTGGACCTGTTTAGTGGCAGCAGCTCTGTCCACTTGAAATCACTTCACAGGTGTAACAGCAGTCCAGTTCGGTAGAGTTGACATGACCTAGCAGACACAGTCAGGCCTTAGCCTCGGCACAAGTCAGCAGGAGGGACCAAGAGGAATGCCAGGAGAACTTCTCAGCTGTCCCTCTCTCAGGGAAGCCAAGCTTAGCCTCCATCACTGTGTGTTGAGTCCTGTTTATACACTTTGAACATCACATATCCTCCACGTGTCTTGCCTCAGATGACATTACTCTGCCAGTCAGCCTGTGTCCAAGGAAGCACAAGAAACTGCAGCACATCACCAGAAGTGTTTTGGTGTTTCTCTTTCTCTATGGTGCCCTGACAAATGGAGCTCAGCCAAGCAAAGTAAGACCGACCAATACATGTGTGTTGTTAGTAAAGAATCCCTCACCACACACCCTTTCACATGCTTGTTTTTTTTTTTTTAAGATTTATTTATTTATATTAAGATTTATTTATTTATTTATTTATTTATTTATATGAGTACATTGTAGCTGTTCAGACATAACCAGAAGAGGGCATCGGAACCCATTGCAGATGGTTGTGAGCCATCATGTGGTTGCTGGGATTTGAACTCAGGACCTCTGGAAGAGCAGACCTCTTAACCTCTGAGCCATCTCTCCAGCCCTCAAGTGCTTGCTTTAGCAAAACATCCTTTTGCCTGTGTCTGCTTCAGCTAATGTTCCTTCACGTGTTTGCCCCAGCAAAACACTATCCAACTGACTTCCCAAAGAATCCTTAAGTTTCCATTTCAAGTAGTGGCTTGATTTCAATAAATTTTTGTCATCTGCATTGACCTGGTATTTGGGTTATGATGGATATAAGTGGACCTCATAACAAGGAGGGATTTTGTGCTAGAGTTCTTAATAGCTTTGATTCTGAAAATAATAATTTTAAATTGGCTTCTCAGTCAGTAAATTTGTTGTTCAATATGTTTTTGACATTGAGGTTGAAACATATAGTGTTTTCTTATTTATTTATGTATTTATTCATTTTTGAAGCAAGGTTTTATGGTAACCCAGTCTATCCTTGAACTTGCAAAGTAGCTGAGGCTAGCCTTGAACTGTTGATCCTCCTGCCTCTACCTCTCAACTTCTGGGATTATAGGTATAGATTTATTTGTTTGTTTTTGAGGCAGAGCCTTATTTAGCCCAGGCAGGCCTTCCACTTTGCTATATAGTTGAGGATGACCTTGAACTTCTGACCCTTATTACCTCCATTTCCCAAGTACTTGGATTAGAGCCAAGTACCACCTTGCCCAGTTTATTTGTTGTTTTAAACAAATTGAAGTCAGGTCTGTTGGTGCATACCTTTATCATGGCATTTGGGGGGCAGAGGCTGCTGGATCTCTGTGAGTTCAAGGCCAGCCTAGTCTAGATAGTGAGTTCCAGGACAGCTAGGGCTACATAGTGGGATCGATCTTAACACTCCCCACCCCCCAAAAAACCCCAAACAAAACCAAAATACCCCAAGACAAACAATAAAAAAATCTCATTTTGAAAGTAATATGGACCTATTTTTAGACATGAACAGCATAAGGATTTTATTTTTGAGACAGGGTCTTGTAGCATAGGCTGGCCTAAAACTCACTGCCTAACTCAAGACTGTCCTTGAACTCTTGCTCTTACAGTCCCCACCTCCCAAATGATGGAATTGAAGTATGTGCTACCCTATCCAGATCTAATGTTAGGACTTAACTAAAACTGTGAGCTGGGTATAGTGGCACACACCTTTGGTCCCAGCACTCAGGAGGCAGAGGCAGACAGATCTGTGAGTTTAGGGCCAGCCTACTCTACAGAGCAAGTTCCAGGACAGCCACAGCTACATAGTGAGACTCTGTCTCAGAAAACTCCACAAAAGTAAAACTGTAAAGCCTCACATCTGAGTGACTGTGGTCTTACTATGGCTGGCTTAGAACTCTATAAGTAGGGGAAGCTGGCTTAGAACTCAGAGATCTGCTTGCCTCTGCCTCTTCAGTGCCAGGCTTAAAGGTGTGCACCACTGTGCTCAGCATTTTTTTTTTTTAACTTTATGAGACAGGTCTTATGTAATTTAGAGTTTTACATTGTGGGCCTCCTATCTTAGTCTCCCAGTGCTGGGATTTCACCATGCACGTTATTGGGTCTATTTTCCCTCTGATCTCTCTTCCTCTCTCTTCTCTATCTCGTGCCTTAAAAGCTGCAGTATTAGTGCTTTTCAGGGTAGATTATTAGACACATGATTAATTTATGATACCTATTTATTAATTATAGTAAGATTACTTCCATTCCATGTATGCTATTTTAATTTCCTCCCTTCCCCTCTTTCTTTTTGAGAAAGGATCTTTTATTTATTTTTATTATTATTTTTTATTTTTAAAGATTTATTTATTTAATTTATATGAGTAAATTGTAGCTGTCTTCAGACACACCAGAAGAGGGCATCAGATCCCATTACAGATGGTTGTGAGCCACCATGTGGTTGTTGGGATTTGAATGGGATTTGAACTCAGGACCTCTGGAAGAGCAGTCAGTGCTCTTAACTGCTGAGCCATCTCTCCAGCTCCCTTTTTTAAAATTTTTTCATTTTATGTGTATGAGTTTTTTGCTTGCATGTATGTGTTCCCTATGTGTGTTCCTGGTGCCAAAGGAGGCCAGAAGAGGATGTAGGATCTTCTGGAACAGAGTCATAGATGGTTGTAAGCCACCAGGTGGGTGCTGGGAACTGAATCCAGGTTTTCTGCAGTAGCAGCCAGTGTTCTCAGATGATAAGCCATCTCTTTAGCCCATTTTTTTTTGTTATTAACTCTATATGCTGATCTCAGCTTCCTCTTCCCCCTTTCCTTTCAGGCCCTGTCTCTCCCCTCCCTTTCTTCTCAGAAAAGGGGAGGCCTCTCATGGATATCACCAGCCTCGGCATATCAAGTTATAGTAAGACTAGGTGCATTTCTTCTATGGAGGCTGGACAGGGCTGCCCGGTGAAGGGAAAGGGACCCAGAGGCAGGCAGTGTAGTCAGAGACAGCCCCCTTTAGCCTCGTTTCTGAGATAAGATCTTACTATGTAGTTCTGGCTGACCTGACGTAATCATGGAATCCAGGCTGACCTCCAATTTACATAGATCCTCCTACAATGCAAGTGATAGGATTATAGGCATTGACCAGTCCAATCAGATAATTAAAAATTTTTTTAACTATGTATATATTAATACATTTAAAACTTTTGTTGGTTATTTTAAGTTTATGCTTATTTATTTTAATTTTTTTTTTTTTTCGAGACAGGGTTTCTCTGTATAGCCCTGGCTGTCCTGGAACTCACTTTGTAGACCAGGCTGGCCTCGAACTCAGAAATCCACCTGCCTCTGCCTCCCGAGTGCTGGGATTAAAGGCATGCGCCACCACGCCCGGCTTATTTATTTTAATTTTAATAGTTATTGCTAGTATACTGACATTTAAAATATTTTAATTCTATTAAATTTTTTTTTTTTTGGTTTTGTTTTTTGTTTTTAGAGACAGGGTTTCTCTGTGTAGCTCTGGTTGTCCTGGAACTCACTCTGTAGACCAGGCTGACCTCAGAGATCCACCTGCCTTTGCCTCCCAAGGGCTGGATTGAAGGTGTGTGCCACTACCGTTTGGCTTTTATTAAACATTTTTATAACTACATTTTTTTATTTGATGTGTGTGCATGTGTGCACGTGCATGCCAGAGTGTATATATACCAGGAGATTGGGGGACAGTTTGGGGAGTTGTTTTTCTTTTTTTACCATATGGGTCCTGGAAATAAACTCAAGTTGTCAGACATGGAAGCAGGCCCCTTTATTCACTTGCCTGTCTGGCTGGCCCTGTTCATGCTTATGTAGCTGAGTTAATTTTGAATGGTCTGTTGTGCCTCTACTTTCTACTGGGATCGCAAGCAACACTACCACGCTCAGCTGAAATGTGCTCTGTCTGTCTTCATTTTAAAGACAGGGTTTCAGTGCGTGGCTCTGGCTCTCAGTATGCAGACCAGGTTGGCTCTGACTTACCCACCCGCTGCTGTCTCACGAGTGCTGGGGTCAGAGGCGTGCTCACGACCTGCTCTACTCTCTCCATGTTCATGACAAAGAATATTTGGGAAGAGGATCTGACTTTATGTGAGATTAAAAAAGACATACTTTGGATCAATAAAGAGAAATAGATTGTAGTAGTAATGAGTACTGACTGAAATGGAGATGGCCTTGCGGAAAGTCCTATGTGACTTAGCCCTTGGAAGTAACATAGAACACGGAGAAAGGCAGACCAAAGCCTTATACATACTTTCTATGCATTGTACTCAGAAATCCACCTGCCTCTGCCTCCCGAGTGCTGGGATTAAAGGCGTGCGCCACCACGTCCAGCTTCCTTGCTTCTGTTTTGTTTACTCTGTAGCACAGGCTGGTCTTGAACTTGCAGCAACTCTCCTGCCTAGTCTTCTGAATGCTAGGATTCCAGACTTGAGCCACTAGTGCAGCTGTGGCAGTGCCCTTGCATGTGCAGTTCTTGGCTGCCTTGGAAGCTGCATGTGCAGTTGTGGTTGTAGGATTCTTTCTTGTGCAGTGCCCTGCCTATTCTTCAGAAGCAGTTCCACGTCATCATGGACAGGAGCCCCTCTTGATATCTGCTTGGTCTCAGAAGTCACTTCCTACTCTTGTTTTAAAACTTACTGTCTATTTTTTTCCTGATATACTCTTGTTTTAGTAGAATGAAGTAGAGGGATTTTCCTTATTAAAAATTTTCTTCTTAACTTTTTTTATTTGACTAAGGATATAATTCAAGGGTCTCATACATGCAAGGTAAGTGGTTACTTCCAGCCTGATGATTGCTTTTAAATAAGGAACATTGATAACTTAAACTTCAGAAAGACATCTAACATAAAACAGATTGCCTGCCATTTGGCTTTCTTTGCCTCCTTGTCAGGAGGCAGGAACAGATTTTTTTCCCACTGGGTATGAGATCAGGTTCCTAATCTTACCTCTTTTGTTTTCTTGCAGTTAAAAGAGCCAAATTCCAGGGTTCACCAGGTAAGTCTGGCCCTCCTTGCTTTTAACACTTCATGCTTGCTATGATTTAAGACAGTCTTTTAAAAAAAGTTTTGTGTGTGTGTGTGTGTGTGTGTGTGTGTGTGTAGGACTGTGTGTGTGTGTGTGTGTGTGTGAATGTATGTGAATGTATGTGTGTGCAGGACTGTGTGTGTGTGTGTGTGTGTGTATGTGTGTGTGTGTGTGTGTGTGTGTGTGTGTGTGTGAGAATGTGTGTGTGCAGGACTCCAAGGAGGCAAGAAGACCTGGAGCTGGAGTTACAGATGGTTGTAAGCTGCCATGTGGGTGCTGGGAACTGAATTCCAGGAGCTCAGGGATAAATCACTATGCAAGTTGATGACCTGAAGAGTTTCAGCTTGGGAGAGTCTGTTCTCTTCCTCCATCTACCACATGGTTTCCAGAGAATGAACCCAGGTTGTGTAGGCTTCATGTCAGGTACCGCTACCTGCTGAGCCATCTCACTGGCTCCTCAGAAGCAATCTTAAAACAGAATCATTAATTATAAGTTGGGCATGGCGATATATTTCTATAATCCTAGTACTTGGGAGTCTGGTGCAAGAGGATTGCTTGTCTAGGTCAGCCCGGACTACATAAAGAGACTCTATCTCAGAAAGATAAAAAAATTAATGATTTCATTTAGTTAACTACTTAAATGCATTGATTTAATTTGCTAAGGTAGTTTATGAAATTATTACTCTACTGCTATAAAACATTTAACTTTGTTTACCTGTATTTTTATCTATATTAATCAATGAAAAGTTTATCTTTTCTCTTTTGCCAACCCAATTATACTATACTATACTTTAAATTTTTTTTATTTTAACTAGTATTTTAAAGATTTATTTACTTATTTATTATATGTAAGTACACTATAGCTATCTTCAGATGCACCAGAAGAGGGCATCAGATCTCATTATGGATGGTTGTGAGCCATCATGTGCTTTCTGGGATTTGAACTCAGGACCTTTGGAAGAGCAGTCAGTGCTCTTAACTGCTGAGCCATCTCTCCAGCCCCCTATTTTAATTAATTTTATGTTATCTGTTCTGTGTGTATATGTGTGTGCCCATGCGTGCTCATGCCACAGCATGTGTGTGGAGTTAGAGGATAACTCTTGGAAGTTAGTTCTGACCTTTGCCCATATGAGTTCTAGGAATCAGGGTTAGGATTGAGGTTGCTAGTCTTGGTGGCATGTACCCTTGTCTACCAAAGTAATCTTTAAATTTATTTTTAGTTTTAAATTTCTTTGTGAGATGGGTCTTACATAACCAAGGGTGGCCTTGAAGTTGCTATATAGCTAAGGATAACTTTGAACTTCAGATCACCTTGTCCTCCCCTTCATGGTGCTGGGATATCAAACCTGGGACTTACGCATCCTATTTATTAATTTATAAACCAGGGTGTCACTCAGTAGTGGAGGCTGTATGGCCCAGATGGATTTTGTTTTTCAGAATTCTGCCTCAGCATCCTGCTATAATTACAGACATGAGCCACCATTTTTAGCTAGAATATTTTACAAGATTATAGTGAGATTAAAAAAAAAACTATACAAACTTTCAAAAAAAATTGGCCAAGTTTAGTTGCATATACGTTTAATCCCACTACTCAGAGGCAAAGGCAGGAGAATCTAATCAAGATCAGCGTGGTCTTCATATCTAGTTCCAGGACATTGAGAACTATATAGAAAGACCCTGTTGCTAAAAGAAAAGAAGGAGTTATTAGTAACATCCATGTGTGTACACCTGTGTGCATGGGGGCCAGATGTGACCTTGAATCTCTTTCTCAAATTGCTTTCCACTTCATTTTTTTGAGAAAGGGTCTCTCAGTGAGCATGGAGCACCCCAGTTGACTAGACTGGGTGGTTAGCAAGCCCCTGGGTTCTCCTATTTCTAGCTTCCAACTGCTAGCATTACAAGTGTGTACCACACAGCCTGGAAAAAGATTTAAATTTTGTTTTACCTTGGGACCTCACACGCTAGGAAGATGCTCTGCCACTTAGCCTTGTCCCTAGCTCAAGTTTAAGACCTTAGGATACAAAATGTATTTTAGGTTTCAGAAGTATAGCTCGGTGCTCCAGGCCTTGGCTGGCATGTGTGAGCCTCTAGAGCTGGGTTATAGACACGTTACCTTCTGCTCCTTTCATGAGGATGCTCAGGGTCTGAACTCAGGTCCTCATGCTTGGGCAATAAGCATTTTACCCACCGAGCCATCTCCCCATTTCTTTGTTTCTGCATTTGAGATAGTCTTGCTTTGTAGCTTAGGCTGGCCTGAAATGTGAGCTCTTCCTCAGAAATGTCTCAGTCTTCTCATCTGGATAAAACCACATGCCTTTGAAATGATAGGCAAATGTGGCAGTTCCCATTTTCTCACATTATCTAACAGTACGTAATTGTTTTAAGCAGTATTTGGCATTTTGGTGAGTTAACATGATAGCTTTGTTTTTTTTTGTTTTTGTTTTTTTTGCTTTTATGAAATGTTTTTCTTAATACAAAAAGCAAACCCTCAGGCCACATGTGGTTGTACACACTTGTACTACTACTAAGTAGACTGAAGCAGGAGAGTCTTGAGTTCAAAGTCAGCATAGTGAATTTTAAGACAGTCTGGACGGCGTAGTCAGTCTGTTTAGTATAAACATGCAGGGCTTCAGGTCTGAGTTCTCAGGTTTAAGCTACTCCTTTGGTTTGTACTTAGCTCTCCTCTCAGAGGCTTTCCTTTTCTCAATTTTATGATAATGTTTCTTTTCATGTAAACTATAGATCAAGCTTGAAATCCAGTTCTTTCATGACAATTTTCTCTTCAGTTTGTGTCTTTATCAAGGGCTCTGCAATTGTTTGCCCTTTCTATATTCTGTGTACACACATACACTACACACACACACACACACACACACACACACACACACACACCACACATGAGGTTGGGGGGAGAATCTTACGTAGCCAAGCTGGCTTTAAACTTGCTATGTAGCTCCTGATTCACCTCTACCTCCTGAGTGGTCCTGGGATTATGGATATTTATCACCATATCTTTTCCTCAAATATGTGTCTTATAATTCTGCTGTGCCTTGAATAATATAACACATAGCTTCAGTTTTAATTGCATGTTTAATTTGGTATCACTTAATTCTATCTCTTTAAGATTTATGTGTATGGGTATTTTGCTTGTATGTCTGTCCATGCACCACATGTGTCTGGTGCCCATAGAACCTAGAAGAGGATGTTGGATCCCCTGGATGGATCTCTTCCTCTTGAAGAGCAGCCACTGCTCTTGAATACTCTCTCCAGCCTCTGATATTATATAATTTTAAGAGCTTTGTGAAAGTGGGTAATAATCTGAATACTATTAACAGTTTTTTTGCATTTTTTCAAAGATAAATTTAACACATATGTGACCCTGAAAGTCCAGAACGTGAAGAGCACAACTGTAGCAGTCCGTGGTGACCAGCCTTCCTGGGAGCAGGATTTCATGTTGTAAGCACTTAGCTGACATATTTGTCTACACAGTCCATCATGGTCACGAGTCAGCAATATCCAATGAAACAATTCAATTGTTGAGTCTGTGTATGCTGTATGCCAGAGACGTATTAACATGCCAACCCTGCTATGTATCTTTTTAATCTGTAGAGTTAGAGGGGCAAGTCAGGCTTGTAGTGAAGTACATTGCATTTTTTTCTTTCATTAACTCATAATTTATTCTTGGAGATGAATGATGAACATGAGTAATCCTGAGGTAACGTAGTGAGTTGAGAACACTGCCTGTTCAGATTTTCTCACAGGTCAGAATTCAGATGCAGTGCAGTGCACTTAGCCTAATATCAAATGTAACTTTGTCTTTGGTCCTTAGAGGTTCCATAAGGAAATGTGGCCATGTGTGTTGTTCCTAAGAGCACGGCTTCTAAAACCTTTTCCGCTCTTGACATACTTTCCCCTGAAAAGTTTTTAATTGACTCCAGGTATACAGGTATATAAGATGGGTATATAAGTCAAGATTTACAATAATAGTTTAACGTTTTAGGGCTTAGGATATCGCTCAGTCGGTAACGTGTTTGCTTAGCCTGCCGGAGGCCTTGGGTTCCATCCCTAGCGTCCCATCTTCCCTAAAAGTATTTTCTTTGGACTAAGAATGTAGCTTCTTCTTTGTGATAAACCCTGGGTTCAGTTATCAGCACTGAAGAATTGTTGTAGAGTAATAAAATCTTATCTTTTAAACAATCCTTTGTAGGTGAAATCAGGCTGTGTATAAATGAGATGGATGTGCCTGTTTACGTTGTATGAAACCCTTCTTCAGAAACAACGATCCTCAAGATAAAACATCTTAGCATGGATATAGTGAAAAGATAAAACTTCCGAGTTTCCATTCAGGGGGATGACACAATTAAACCATGATGATTGTGTAGGAGAGAAAAAGGTTCTATGTATAATAAAACAGTACAATCCATAGGGAACAGTTGTCTTGAATCCAAGGCACATTCCAGGCCACATTCTTTGGCATTGGTGGAACAGTGGTGTGCACAGTACAAAACTGTATTGAAATCATGTGGGGGATCACAGGCTAGCACTGAAATCACATGGGCATCACAGGCTAGCACTGCTGGAAACAACTCAGATTTATTACATTGTACTTTTGATTTTGAGTTAGTGTTCCAGCATCATATGTTTAGGAACTTCTCAGTGGTTTTTTTTTTTTTTTTTTTTTTTGACCCTTCACATTTAGTTCTGTGGCCACCATATGGCATAACAACCCAAGGCCTAAGCAGCTGTGCGTGACAAGCTGCGGTTCTCAGCCTGTGGGGTGGTGTGGGGCTCCTTGGGATTAAAGGTGTGCGTTACCACTACCCAGCTATTTCTTCACTTCTACACATAGGCTTTGTTAGCTATTTTCTTTCTTTCTATCACTCCTTATTCCTTCTACTCTGTCCCTTGTGTTAATAGCAACTCTATTGCTGATCTGCTTCCTAAGTTAGTTTTTCTTCTTCTTTCCTCTGCCACCTCAGTGTATTTTGTAGTTCTAGCTGTCTACATATAGATCATTATACTGTATTACTTATTTATTCATTAATTTATGCTTTGGCAACAAGGGCTGATGTAGCCCAGGCTAGCCTCAAGTTCACTAAATTGCTGGGCATTATCTGGAACATATAATCTTTGAGGACTCCTGATTCATATATATATATTTCTCTCTCTCTCTCTCTCTCTCTCTCTCTCTCTCTCTCTCTGTGTGTGTGTGTGTGTGTGTGTGTGTGTGTTATGTGTATTTTGAAACATTATAGCCTAGGGTTACCTGGAACTCAATACTAAGATGCTGGCCTCTAAGTTACAGGAATCCTCCTGTCTCAGTTGTCCAAGAGCTACTATAACAAGCATGTTTCACCATACCCAGCTTATGTTGTTTATATTTAATATTTCTATATCTTGTAGCACTTACAATTATTCATTTTTATTATTATTTGAGCCTCAAACTCAGGGCCTCTGCATGCTAGGTAAGAACTAAGACCACTGAGCTATATGTTTCAGCCCTTAGATTGTTCGTTATTTAAAGACAACATTTCACTTATGTTCTTGGCTCAAAATGTTGTATACACTTGTCCCTATATGGCCTTGATTGATTTAATTAAGAAGGAAAAGAAACTTCCTTTGGTATGTGAGGATTGTATGTTCTGAGCACCATACATAAGAGGAGAGGTTCCTCATAGAAATCCGTGAAGAATAGATTCATTTTTTCTTTGTGTGTTTCAAGCTGTTAAAAGAATTTGGGCTAGGGGCTGGAGAGATGGCTCAGCAGTTAAGAGCATTGATTGTTCTTCCGAAGGTCCTGAGTTCAAATCCCAGCAACCACATGGTGGCTCACAACTATTTGTCATGAGAGCTGATGCCCTCTTCTGAGGTGTCTGAAGACAGCTACAGTGTATTTACATATAATAAATAAATACAAAAAAAAAGAATTTGGGCTATTTCTTTTATTTGGTAGCTTGAGATGCAAATTAGGAGTTGCACTGGAGCTATCACATATGTATCCCCACAAAAAAATTTCCTTTTTAGATTGAAATGAAAGACTCTTCACATAGTTTGCAGATGTTGCACGTTCTTTCATAGTCTGCTTCATCAGGTGAACAAACTATGTGATGAAAAGCTCAGTTTCCCCACTGAAAACAGTCTGAGTTATTGGTTGGATTAAGTACCTAGCCTGTGGCTTTGGACACTTCTCCAGAAACCTTGGAAAATATCTGGGCACAAGAACTAGTCTGATGGTACATGTCTTCCCCAAAATACCAATTATATATATTATAAGTGCTTGGAAAATATTAATTGAAAAAGTAAATGAGCTCATCAGTATACTCTGTGCTCTACTGCATTTGTAAAAGGAATGTTTTTTCTTTGCTTTGTATACTTACAACATAATTGGCATGATTTCTGTGACTATAACTCCACACTCCTAGTGCATTTGAGACCATTGATCTTACAGGACAATAGGTCAAGCTGTCTCTAAAGCACATACTTAAACTCTTACTGTGAGTGAGTGATTCATATTTTTTTGGGTAATGTCTTTCTGATTTTTATATTTATAGTCACCATTTCTCACCTTCTTGCCTTTCTCTTCAAATCACCTTGAGTTTCAACAAAAGCTTTCTGGAGAATGTTCTTAGCACTAACATGGATTTTTTTGTTTTGCCCTAACATTGTGGATGTACTTGTGATAGGCCTTCTAAGCCAGTGTTCTGCCGTATTTGACACTGCTTTTATTTATGCTTTCTCACTGCTGGGGATGGAACCCAGGACCTCACACACATTAGACAAGTACTCTATTATCTAGCTCCCCACTAAAGTCATATATACTCAGGACCCCTTTTCTTCCTGGCTGCTGTTTCATGAATCTTGTAAACAAGATTTTTCTTCTTGAAAGTTCCCTGTATGTATCCCATAGATGTAAGTTAAGGCTGTGGTAGTACTACTAATAAAACATAAGCTGTGCACAGCGGTAGAAATCTAGGCAGACCTGAGAGTAATGCTTGGATCCCTTGACTCTATGTTTTTGTGATGCTGTATTGGTCTGACCATGATCGTATCTCCAGAGGGCAGAGGATAAGCAAAGGTCCTTGCTTCCTTTCTTCTTGCAAACCTTCCTCCCTACTTTCCTCTCCCTTTCCTTTTCCACTTTTACTGAGCTATAATCAGTGTATAAAACTAGACCTGTTATGCACACAGCATGGAGACATTGAGCACACATATGCACTTGGTTACCATCACCATATTAAAGGTAATACATGTTCTATTACCTCCAACAGTTTCTTTGTGAAACATCCCCCCACCTTGGTGCTAACCACACTTAAAGTGAAATTTATTCTATTAAAATGTTTTCTTTATTTAGAGCTGGGGACTGAACTCGGTACCTGTGCATGCTAGACAAGTATTCTACCACTAAGTTGTTCCTCCAGACATCCTTAACAAAATTACAAATTTACAACAACTTTTTGTTAACAGTAGGTACTATTTTGTATAGCAGGTCTCTAGAACTTTCCTTGAATTATATAATAAATGCATTTTTGGAAACCCTATCTGAAACAATAGCAATAACATATAAAAACAAATTCATTTTCTTCTTTCCTCCTTCCTTTCCTCCCTTCCTCCTTCCTTCCCTCCCTCTTTCAGTTTCCCTCCCTCATTCCTCTCTATCTTCCAGAGTCTATGTAGCACTGGCTGGCTTTGAACTTGTAGTCCTCTGGTCTCAGCCTCCTGAATTCTGGAATTATGGGCATATACCACCATGTCCAGCTATAAAAAGTATTATTCTATGGATATGTTTTATCAGTTCCTAGAAATCTAAAGAGTACTTGCAACATTTGGGAATACTTTGGTTTTCCCTAAAATAAGGTACAAGTGAGAAGTATTCAAGGCTAGCAAAACAGGGAATTGCAGTATTTCCTTTCCCGTTATCTAGCTCTCCTCAAAGGACTCCTGTTTTTTCCATTAGTGAGATCAGTCGTCTGGACCTGGGCCTAAGTGTGGAGGTGTGGAACAAAGGACTGATATGGGACACAATGGTGGGCACCGTGTGGATTGCACTGAAGACAATCCGTCAGTCAGATGAGGTTAGTGCACTGCCTGTTTGAAAGAATGGTTGCCGCTTCTGCCTTCCCTCATCTTAGCTCCACTTCAGCTGATATTTATCCATGTAGATCTGTTCTTTTCTAGGTAGAGGACACATGCCCTCACCATTCTCACCTCTCCCAAAGGCTCAGGGGTTGTCTGTAAGCTGTTCTTCCCTACGCCCACTGTCTGATCTTGGAGATTCCTCAGCACCTCTTAAGCATATCATCAGAAAGATAGTCTTGTCTGAGGAATGTGTATGTGGTCTCTAATTCTCATCTTAGACACTGTCCTGGGAAGAACACCGTTAAACTTCCTTAGCCAATTGGCTGGATACTATTTTGGGGCCTATTTTTTTAAGCTACTCCCCAGGCAACTGGTTTCAGATTTCTTCTATGTATAATTTACAGAATTACCCATGTAGTTGGTAGGTATTTATATTGTGTCTACTCATTTTTAGGTTGAATTTTAGTCTGCTTTCCCAGATTCTACTTGGGTATCACTATTTCCCCATTGGCGTTGTACTTACATAAAAGTGACTATTACTGTTCAGATTGCACTAGAAACTTTCTCTGGAAGTGGGGAAATAGAAGGCATTGACTTTATTCTCTACATTTCTTTGAGTCCTAAGTCTCTATGACTCTAGTCAGAGGAACAGCTCATTTTCATGGCAGCTCTATTCAATTCTATTTACCAGTGACACAGCCATTAAGAATTACTAGATTGAGTATTGGTCCATATAGATGCTTACTTTAAAGACCAGTACTCTGGAAAGTTGTCCTCACCAGGACTGCACAGCTGAGCACGTTGAAAACTTCCCCTGGAATCCTTATCTCAGCAAAGGGGAGAACTGAGCCGCCGAAAGAGTGGTGATAGTGGGGTTTTGTTTTGTTTGTTTTTCTTCTTCATTATCAGGATGTGAGTGGTCTTCTGGGGCTCTCGAAGAAGGGAATTCAGAGGAAAACACCTGGCTTCTGAACCACCAAGGGAGCCAAGAAAGTTTAGCATTTAATCTTAGATCTTTGTTTCCTAGGAAGGGCCTGGGGAGTGGTCTACACTGGAGGCAGAGACATTAATGAAAGATGATGAGATCTGTGGAACTAAAAACCCAACTCCTCATAAAATCTTGCTTGATACAAGATTTGAGCTGCCTTTTGGTGAGTCTATTTTGATAAGCATTAAAGACTGACTTAGTCCTTTGTAAGGACACTGTTTGAGACTGTCTGTTCGCTGTTTGGTCAATGGCTATCTTGTCTTCTCAGGCATGTTCTCTGGAGACATATATGTTCATCCATTATGCCCAATGACAGTTAGCCCAAGATGAAGTAAAGTATGTTGATTTTCATTAAAGATTGCACATTATCTGGGCTGGTGGCTCACGCCTGCAGTCCCAGCACTCTACAAGCTGAGTCAGGAGGAGCCTCAGAAATACAGGGCCAGGCTAATCTACTCAGCAAGCTCTAGATAGGGCTACACCATGAGAATGTACCTGCAAGCCAGCAGACACTCTACATAGGGCTACACCGTGAGAATGT
>NC_034611.1:47919174-47921592 GCF_900095145.1 Mus pahari
AGCCAGCAGACACTCTACATAGGGCTACACCGTGAGAATGTACCTGCAAGCCAGCAGACCCTACACATGAAGAAGTATACTCTGCAAATTGTTACCGTCTGTTAGTATTTACTAAATGACTCGGAATTTCTAATTTTTAGATTTATTCTTTCAAAATACTTATAAAATTTATTATGTTTTGTTTAGTACAACTACAATTTGTTAATTTAAGATTGAAATGCACTGAAAGTGGAGTATACTTAGTTAATTTTTTAGATTTTTTTTTTAAAGACCACTCCAAATTCCAGGCTAACCTTAAACTCACAACAGTCCTCCTGTCTCAGTCTCTGATGGTACATATTTATATGGTGAACTTTAATATCTGTTTTGCTGACTAGAGCATTCTGATTAGAGCATTCACCTTCAGTGAATTTATGCTGTAATCCTTTATTGATGGGCATGCAGGATTTCTTTTTCATTTTTTTGATGTCACATATTACTGTCACTAACAATGCTGTGTATTTGTGTCCTTATGGGTCTAGGGTAAAGTAGTATCTGTGCATTATTGCTTTCATGGACATTGCAGAGTTATTTGGCAGGAAGCTTGCAGAGTCTATGCTCTCACTCTGTGGGAGTGCCCTCCCTACCTCTGCACATCTTTACCAATATTTTGTATTTTTCAACTTTTAACCTTTGTAATTTGTTGACATCAGGGATATCCAGCTTTTTGACATTGTGAGTTGCCATCTACAGATGAGTTAGGCTGCATTCATAGCTATTCAGGGACACAGGTGCAGCTTGGACATGACTAGGAATGTTACCTTCTGTTTACTTGACTTGATAGTATTCTTTACGTTTTTGTCATTTGCATTACTGGTGTTCACATTGACTGCTATTGTGACTCTTCATAATTTCAATTTATTTATTTAACTTTTTTTAATCCCAGAGAGGGTCTTGTTATGTAGCTCAAGTTTACAGTCTTACATCAACTATATATATTATCAATTTAAAACATTTTTTTATTGACTTAAAAAGCATTACATACACACACACATATATGCAGGGAGAAAGTTTCTAATAATTTCATTAACTGATATTTGATTTTTACAGGTTGATAATGTTCAGTGTTTTAAATGTAAATGTGCAACAGTTTTTTTACTTCTTAATTGTTTCACCTACTGATTACATAGTTTGGATATAAATGATGTATACAATATTCTTCTAAAAAATTTTCAGTGCTTGACTTTTATGTTATGAATGTATACTCTAATAGAAACATGATTTATGGAGGCTCATTTGACTTTTTTCATACTCCTTTGAAGTGGACCCAGCTATTATTAAATCTCAGAATAAAGGCAACTGAGGCACAGAGTATTTAAGGATTTTGTCTAAGGTTGCATAGGTATGAAGTGTTAAAAACAGGATTTAACTTTCCATGATCTTTCCTGCTAAGATGACATATGCCCGTAAACCCACCCAGTACTTGGGGGCTAAAGTGGGAGGATCAGGTGAGCTCAGGAGTTCCAGACTAGTGTGGGCAACACAGTGAATCCTGTAAAACCAAGGGAAGGGAAGAGGATGCACAGGGGAAAGGAAGAGGGAAGAGTGACTCAGTTCCAGAACTGAGGGTGTTAATTTTAACTGTACTACACTATACTTGGTGTTAAGGTGTGTGTCTTGGATGCAGCAGAAGGATGGGTCCTGCTTGTGTCTTTTATTGGGGAATTGAGACCATTGATGTTTAGAGAGAGCAGTGAGCAGTGCTTGTTGATTCTTGTTATTTTGTTGTTGTGGTGGTGGTGATCATGATGGTGATGGTGGAGGTGATGGTGATGGTGATGGTGATGGTGATGGTGGTGGTATTATACTTTCTAGGGTATGGCTAACCTCCTTTTTAAATTAATCATTTTATTCATTTATATCATTTCAAATGATATTCCCCTTCCCAGTTACCCTTCCACAACCCCCCTCCCCTACCATCCCTCCTTTCCCCCCTCCCCTTTGCTTCTATGAGGGAGCTCCTCCACCCACTCACCCACTCCTGCCTCACCATTCTAGCATCCCCCTACACTTGGGGCATCAAGTCTCCCTCCCCTCCCACTGATGCAAGGCCATCCTCTGCTACATATGTATCTGGAGCCATGGGTCCCTCCATGTGTACTTTGGTTGGTGGTTTAGTCCCTGGGAGCTCTGGGTGGTTGAGTTAGTTGATATTGTTCTTCCTATGGGGTTGAAATCCCCTTTAACTCCCTCAGTTCTTCCCCTAGCTCTTCCATTGAGGTCCTTGGGCTCATGGGGTTCCCAGGCTCAGTCTGATGGTTGGTGCTTTTTTTTTTTTTTTTTTTTTTTTTAATTTGTTCGATTATAGGCGTTTTATGATAATCCCAATGCTTTGCGTGACTATTAAATAGTGAATAGCTTTATTAGGATGCACAGCAT
>NC_034611.1:47921622-47927726 GCF_900095145.1 Mus pahari
TTTTTTTTTTTTAATTCTTTAATTTTATTTTTAACAGTCCAGTTGTTATCCCCCTCCTGGTCTTCAACTGTTTCTCATCCCATTCCTCCTCCCCCTGCCCCGTTTCCAAGAGGATATCCCTCCAAGCCCACCTGACCTCCCTGGGGCCTCCAGTCTCTCGAGGGTTAGGTGGTGCTTCTCTCACTGAAGCCAGACCAGACCAGGCAGCCCTCTGCTGTCTATGTGTTGGGGCCTCCTATCAGCTGGTGTATGCTGCCTGGTTGGTGGCTTAGTGTCAGAAAGATCTCAGGGTCCTTGTCAGTTGAGACTGCTGGTCTTCCTGTGGGGTCATCTTAGCTTCTTCCAGCCTTTCCTTAATTTAACTACAGGGGTCCCCAGCTTCTGTCCATGGGCTGGGTGTAAGTATCTGCATCTGACTCTTTCAGCTGCTCGTTGGGCCTCTCAGAGGGCAGCCATGCTAGGCAGGCTCTTGTCTGTAAGCACACCATAGCATCATTAATAGTGTCCGGCTTTGGATCCTCCCGTTGAGCTGGATCCCAATTTGGGCTGGACACTGAACCTCCTTTCCCTCAGTCTCTTCTCCATTTTTGTCCCTGTAGTTCTTTTAGACAGGAACAATTCTGGGTCAGAGTTTTTGACTGTGGGATGGCAACCCTGTCCTTCCACTTGATACCCCATCTTTCTACTGGAGAAGGACTCTACAAGTTCCCTCTCCCCACTGTTGGGCATTTCATTTAAGGTCCATCCCTCTGAGTCCTGAGGATCTCTCACCTCCCAGGTCTCTGGTATATTCTAGAGTGTCCCCCTACCTCCTACCTCCTACCTCCCGAGGTTGCTTGTTTCTGTTCTTTCTGCTCTTCCTCAGGACTTCACTCCTGTTACCCTCTCCCACTCCCATTACCTGATCTTGTCCCCCTTTTCCCCTCGCTGTCCAGTCTCCTGCCCAGGTCCCTCCCTCTCTCTGCTCATCCCTCCCCCTCCCCCATGATAGCCTTCTTCTTCCTCCCCAGTGGGATTGAGGCATCCTTACTTAGATACTCACTAATAATCAGATATTAGCGCCCCCCCCCAAATACAGAATACCCAGGATACAATCCACAGAACTCAAGGTTAACAAGCCGAAAGGCTAACCTCTTTAGATTTGAGTTTTCCTTCTTGAACTTTCTGTAGGAACGATTTGTAGATAGATACTGCTTAAATTGGCTTTTATCACGGAATGCTTTATGTTCTCCATCTATTGTGATGGAAAATCTTGCTGAGTATAGTAGTCTGGCATGGCATCTGTGGTCTCTTGGAGTCTGCAACATATCTATCTAGGCCCTTCTGTCTTTTAGAGTCTCTATTAAAAGTCAGGTGTTATTCTAATAGGTCTGCCCTTATATGATACCTGATATTTTCCCTTGCAGCTTTTAATATTCTTTCTTTGTTCTGTATGTTAGTGTCTTGATTATTATGTACTAAGGTTATTTGGGGGGTCCAGTCTATTTGGGGTTCTGTATGCTTCTTTTTGTTTTTGAGCCAGGGTCTTACAATGTAGCTCTGGCTGTTCTGGAACTCACTATATAGACCAAGCTGGCCTTGAACTTGACTAGATTCTCACATGGTAATTTTGTGTGTGTGTGTGTGTGTGTGTGTGTGTGTGTGTATCTTTCTGTCTGTTTGAGAGAGGGCTTCACTATGTTGGCTTGGAACTCTCTATGTCCAGACATGGTTTGTACAAGTTCAGTAGTGAACTTGTAATCCAGTTGGCTTAGCCTGCTGTGTATTGAAATTACAAGTATGCACCAGTATACTTGGCTGTATTTTTAATTTTTTGAAGGCAAACGTATAAGTTTTAAGCATTTTATATCCCAAGGTATAGCTTTTCTTCTAATCTAATCCTTTGGAGTGTTGGCTCTTGCTGAGTGGAAGTGTAGTTGCATAAACTGTAATTTTGGAGTCATATTGATATCAGTTTCAATCATGGCTTATCTATGGAACTCAGCCATAGATAGAGCTTTAGTTTTTCAGAGCATTAGTTTCATCATCTTCAAAAACAGAATCAGGAATAGCAGTTTATTATATTGTCTTTCCAAAGTAAAGTTCATGTTCATGGCAACAGTTAATGAGTGAATCACAGTTAATATTCATCTGTCACTGCTGCCTTTCTAACTATATTCATTTGTCTGCATAAAGTGTTACTTGCTGATGACTATCTAGTGCCAGCTAATATCATTTGTTCTTTTTTATGGTAGACATCCCAGAGGAGGAAGCCAGATATTGGACCTACAAATTGGAACAAATCAATGCCTTGGCAGATGATAATGAGGTAGGAACTGCTTTATTTGCAATATTGAGAGATGGGCATTCTCTGATCCGTTATAGACTGTCTAGGGAGAGGGCCAAAGGTATGCTGTTTGAGGTATTAAAATCTGTAATAAGAAAATGAAATCCATAACTTTACACGTCCTAAACCTGTGCTTTGCCAATGAGACACACCCCAGTCTATGATAATGAAGATTATTATTATTATTATTATTATTATTATTGTTTTTGAGACCAAGTCTTGCTATTTATTTGACTTTGACTGGTCTTGAACTTGATATCCTATTGCCACAGCATCCTGAAGGCTGGGACTGCTGTCATGTGTCACTGTGCTTAGCTATCCTGAATAGGTCAGGGAGAATATTTCCTGAAATTTCAGTGGGAAGCTCCATCTTCACTGTTGTTTCTCCCACTGTAGCATGGACTGTGGAGTTAGACTGCCTCTGGACCGTTGAGGAAGGAGCTGATAGGAACTCCTCTGTTATACAGGAGCAGAGGTGTTTCTCCTGCTCTGGGCATTATCCTCAACTGTGTGCACTTTTTAGGAATGTTTAGATTGTTACTTTGCTTGGTCCTGCTGTCGTGACTATCTCCAGCTATGAGTCAGGTGTATAAAAGGGGAGATGGTCACCTCCATCTGGAGGATCAGGAATGGGGACAGTGCTTTTGTTATTGACAGTATAAAGAAACGAGGAATATTTATTTACTTTGAGATATATTGGGCTTTTAGAAACACAGATTGTTTCTAAAATTCATAATGATCTTGAGAATTTATTTTTGAAATAAGATTTCTTTACATGGCCTTGGCTTTCCTTGAACTCATGATCATCCTGTCTCAGTCTTTCCAGTACTGACATTATAAGGGTTCCTGTGCACTGACACCACAGAAATAAGATTTTATTGTTCTCGAAAAAGAGATTGTATGTTTGTGTAATCATTATGACATCTAATGCATTATAAGCACTCAAAGTTGATGCTTGCTGAAATAAAACTCATGCTATTAAAAAAAATTTGTTAGAAGATAGCAGTTGAATGGTATATTTTTAAACAATGTCTAATGTATCCCAGGCTGATCTGGGATATCTCTCTCTCTCTCTCTCTCTCTCTCTCTCTCTCTCTCTCTCTCTCTATATATATATATATATATATATATATATATATATATCACACATTTATAAAGAACCTTGAAATAATGGACTCTTAAACAGTTTGTTTACATTTTCTTAGTCTTTAAAAATAGTTTATTTCTATTTGTGTATGTGTGTGAGCACACACCATGGGTAGGCCTGATTAGGCCAGAGGGGCAGTTGGGTTCTCCATAGCTAGAGTTAAACATAGTTTAAGTCACCTTGATGTAGGTGCTGGTAACCAAACTCCAGTCTTCTTGAAGAGCAGTTGCTGAGGCATCTCTTCAGTCTCCTCAGTTTTTATCTCACGTGAGGAGGTATCCTAGTTAGGTTTTTATTGCTGTGCAAAGAAAGCACCATGACCAGAAGCAAAGGCTTTATTTCAGTTTACAGTTGTAGTCGTCATCAAGAGAAGTTAGGGCAGGGACTCAAGCAGAGGCCATGGAGGAATGTTGCTTACTGGGTTGGCTTGTTTAGCCCCCTTTCTTATACCACCCAGGACTACCTGTCCAGGGATCCCATTGCCCACAATGGGTTAGGCTTTCCTTTATCAATTAGTAATCAAGAAAACATCCTACAGACTTGCCTATAGGTATTCTGAAGAAGTCCCCCTACCCTGCAATTGAGGCTCCTCTTCCTATTTGACTCTAGCTTGTGTTAAGTTGACCAAAAAAAGAAAAAAAAAAAAAAGAAAAGAAAAGAAAAAAGAAAAAAAAGCAGGACACCAGATGTTTGTTTGTTTGTTTGTTTGTTGTTGTTGGGTCTCATCCAGCTTACTTTTTTAGTTGCTGTATTTTGTTAGGCATTTCTTAGCTTATTTTTAATAGCCCCTTAAATATTCAGTGCTTTTGGAAGGTAGAGGTAAGATTAACATGTCAAAGTTGTTCTTACTTTTATAAGGAGTTCAAGGTTAATCTGAGATACATTAGACCCTGTTTTTTTTTTTTTTAATTTAATTTCCTATGATATCCAGTTATGTATGACAAAATATTTCTTGGGAGACATTGTCAGACCTGAGAAAAAAAACCACTGCATGACTGTCTGATTAAAGCAAGCTGTTTTTAGAATTGCACAAGGGACTGAACAGACAACTGACTCCCCCTAAATTGGAGTTTCAGAGAGCAGTCCCTCACTGGCTTTTGAGGTCTCTTTTATAGGGAAGAGTTAGGCTGGATAGAAAAAGCTGTTGAGATGATTGGCTGTTAGCATCCAGACAGAAGAGTGAGGACCCAGGGCTCAAGGCTGTCAGTGAAGTAGAAGTGAAAGAATACATCGTGTGGAGGAGGAGTCATCACAGGTGCTTAGGAGTAAGGAAAACGGGTGGGTACACATTATGGGGTTACAAGTCTTAAACTCAGAAAGGAAACAAAACAGCTTCAGGATGTCCCTGAAACTAACCAGATTCACTAGGCTTCTTCCATTCCCAAGCATATGTGAGCAGTAAGGGCTACTGAGAATCACTGTCGATGCAAGCTGAGATGTCTGGAAGAAGATACATGTGAAGCTGCTTATGAGAGGCTCAGACCAACTTAGCTATCTGGAAGAGATGTTTTTCAACTTTTGTGATTTGTTACCCATTCTAGGAGGGCTTTTAGTAGTGCAGCTACCCTCTGAGTCATAGCTGCTCCTATAAGTAATCCCTCACCCATATCCCTCTACGTAACCCCAATAAAATTCATTAGTTGAACTTTGGTAGTATTCTTATTTGGGCTCTTGGATGCCTATCTGGAAAAATAAACATTTGTCCACATCTTCCCTAGCCAAGTCTGAGAAACAGGGTTTGCAGGTTACATTAGTCTTAGGAAACAAACACTCTTATAAGGTGTGGAGACTTAGTAACAATGTGTAACACTGTGGCTCCTCTTTTCGTTTCACAACATAACACACATATCTACTTACCCAGCTAGGGAACTCACAATCTACCAAAGTACGAATACCACTGAAGTCCAACTTGGTGTACCAGTGAGTTTTATTGGGGTTACTTACAGGAATATGGGTGAGGAGTTTCTTACAGGAACAGAAATGACTCAAAGACAGCTGCATCACCAAGGCACACCCCAGCATAGGTTGACAACTCATAAACTCAGGCAGCTCAACAGGTTGTAAAGAGCCCTTTCTCGATGCTTTTGTTGATCTGAGCCTCTTCTAGTCAACTTAGCTTGTTTTTGCTTTTCCTGGGAAGCTGGTCTAGTCTGAGAGCAGCTAGTCTTTTGCAGCTTGTCTTCCTTCAGTCTGAGAGGGAGGGACTCTCAGCTTTTATTGCTTACTCTGGCAGGGAAGGACCTAGAGAATCTGGTGAGTTTCAGGGACTTCCTGAAGCTATTTTGAGTTGTTATCTTCTTGCTTGAGGAGCTTCCCTGCAGCATGAAATGTTACAGTCTTGGAGGAAACTGTTAAATAAAACACCACTTATTTTCCCTCTGACAGCCTCCTGTGACCAAGGATTTAATTGGGTACTTGCTTACAGTTTTAGAGGGTTAGTCCAGGGAGTGTAGTAGCAGATAGACAGATGGGCATGGCACTGGAGCAGTAGCTGAGAGCTCACAATTGATTGAGGCAGAAAGAGGAAGGGAGGGAGAGAGGGAGAGGAGAGGAGAGAGGAAGGGAGGGAGAGAAGGACAGAGAGGGAGAGAGAGAGAGAGAGAGAGAGAGAGAGAGAGAGAGAGAGAGAGA
>NC_034611.1:47927951-47931308 GCF_900095145.1 Mus pahari
TCTTTCTTTCTTTCTTTCTTTTTTAAGATTTATTTATTTATTTAATGTACACTGTAGCTGTACAAATTGTTGTGAGTCTTCATGTGGTTGATGGGAATTGAATTTTTTAGGACCTTTGCTCACTCCGGTCAACCCCTCTTGCTCCGGTGGGCCCCGCTGGCTCACTTGGTCCCTGCTCACTCTGGTCCAAAGATTTATTTATTATTATACATAAGTACACTGTAGCTGCCTTCAGATGCACCAGAAGAGGGCATCAGATCTCATTACGGGTGGTTGTGAGCCACCATGTAGTTGCTGGGATTTGAACTCAGGACCCCTGGAAGAGCAGTCAGTGCTCTTAACCACTGTGCCATCTCACCAGCTCCTCCTAATGCTTTTCAAACAGTTCCAGCAACTGTGGACCAAGCATTCAAATATATGAGCCTATGGATGCTACCACAGTATGTTTTTTTTTTCTTCTCATTTTGAGATGGGGTCTCAGTTTGTAACTCTGGCTGGCTTGGAGCTCAGATATGTAGACCACATTGGCTTCCAGCTCATAGAAATCCACCTTTCTCTGCCTGCCAAGTGCTGGGATAAGGTGTGTATACTGGCTGTCTTCATAAGTCTTTAAAATTCATTTTATTACATTTTAATTTTGTGTGTGTTATGTGTGCATGATAGAATATATGTGGAGGTCAGAGGAGAACTTGTACCTTCTTTCACCATGTGTATGGAGGGTAGGGTGGAGTTGAGGTGGGTGTCGTTCTGTATCACACACACTCACACACACACACAAACACACACACACACACACACACACACACATTTAAAGCATGCTGGTTTGCCACTGATTTTGTAGCTATCCTCATGAGACTAAGGAAGTCTGTTCTCTTTCTGATTTTGTCAGCATGTTTGTTATGAAACCATATGGGATTTTTTAAAAAAAAATTAATTTTATTTTTAATTTATTTTTTGCACTCCATATTCTGTTCCCCCCCATCCACCCTCCAACTGCTCCACATCCCACACCTCCTCCCCACCCCACCCTGTCTCCATGAGGATGTTCTCACCCCCCCACCCACCTGACCTTTAAACTCCCCAGGGTCTCCAGTCTCTTGAGGGTTAGGTGCATCATTTCTGAATGAACACAGACCCGGAAGTCCTCTAATGTATGTGTGTTGGGGGCCTACTATCAGCTGGTGTATGCTGTCTGTTTGGTGGTCCAGTGTTTGAGAGATCTCAGGGGTCCAGATTACTTGAGACTGTTGGTCCTCCTACAGGATTGCCCTTTTCAGCTTCTTTCAGCCTTCCCTAATTTAACAACAGGGGTCATCTGCTTCTGTCCATTGTTTGGGTGCAAATATCTGTATCTGACTCTCAGCTGCTTGTTGGGTCTTTTGGAGGACAGTCATGATAGCTCCCTTTTTGTGAGTGTTCCATAGCCTCAGTAATAGTGTCAGGCCTTGGGATCTCCCCTTGAACTGGATCCCACTTTGGGCCTGTCACTTGACCTTTTCCTCAGGCCCCTCTCCATTTCCATCCCTGTAATTCATTCAGACAGGAACATTTATGGGTCAGAAGTGTGACTGTGGGATGGCAACCCCATCCCTTACTTGATGTCCTGTTTTCCTACTGGAGGTGGGCTCTATAAATTCCCTCTTCCTACTGTAGGGCATTTCATCTAAGGTCCCTCCCTATGAGTCCTGAGATTCTCTCATCTCCCAGATCTCTGGTGTATTCCTGAGGTTGCCTGTTTACATTCTTTCTGCTGGACCTCAGGGCTTCAGTCCTTTTCCCTCACCCAATACTAGGTCAGATTCCCCTCTCCCCCTGACCGCCCCCTCCCTGTCCACTTTCCCTCCCAGGTCCCTCCCTCCCTCCCTTCCCACATGTGATTGCTTTCTTCTCTCTCCCAAGTGAGACTGAGGCATTCTCACTTGGGCACTTCAGCTTGATGACCTTTTTGAGTTCTGTAGACTGTATCTTGGGTATTCTGTACTTTTCTTTTTTTTTTTTTCCTTTTTTTTTTTTTTCTTTTTTGGTTTTTCGAGACAGGGTTTCTCTGTGTAGCTCTGGCTGTCCTGGAACTTACTGGCCTTGAACTCAGAAATCTGCCTGCCTCTGCCTCCCAAGTGCTGGGATTAAAGGAGTTGGATACCACTGCTGGGCATTAATATCCACTTATTAGTGAGTACACCCCATGCCTGTCCTTTTGGGTCTGAGTTACCTCACTCAGGATATTTTCTAGTTCCATCCATTTGCCTGCAAAGGTCAGGATGTCCTCATTCTTAATAGCTGAGTAGTATTACATTGTGTAAATGAACCACATGGGATTTTTATCTAATATTCTTTTATATCTATTAGATCATGATTGTTTTCCCTTTTAATCTGCTTAGTGTGGCAAATTACATTAATGAAAATCTTCATATGTAGGACCATCCTTGTGTTTAAAGTACACTTGGTCAAGATGTATGTACATTTACATAACAGCATCTACAGATATGCACACATATTTTGCTTTCTCTTATTGACACAGATATAGGCAAGATTAGACTAGATTAAAAGTAGTTAAAGCAGGTTTATTAGGAGCAGCTCTCGGGTGGGTTCACCGATCTCCCAGGTGGAGATCCGTGAAGTCACACATCCAGGCTACAGCATGGGGATTTTACAGAGCTTAGGCGAGGAGTGATGATCTGCCAGCCAGGAGCTGGGGTAGTGTCCATACACGGTCGGAATCAGAGCCCCTGGGAGGGTGCTCTGGGGTGGGCTGCTGGAAACACTGAGGATGTTAGCCTGGAGCTTTCTCCAAGTGAGTAGGGTTGGGAGAAGGAGGACAGGCAGGACTTCCCCACTTGTACAAGGGTGAGAGGGGTTTCAGCCTAACTGTACATTCACATGTAAATATTATACAGATATAATGTGATGGGTTTGGTTTAGAGTTTGGTTTGTATTTCTTATGCTTTCATCTTCTGTTTTTGTAATCTTTTCTTACTTCTTTCTTTTTTCTTTTTCTCTTTCTTTCTTTTGAGACAGTGACTCATGTAACCCACACTAGCCTCAGACTTCATGTTTAGCCAAAGCTGGCCTCAATAGTACTATTTCCAATTTTCTGAGGAATGGCCAAACTGAATTCCAGAGTGGTTGTACCAGCTTGCAATCCCACCAGCAATGGAGGAGTGTTCCTCTTTCTCCACATCCTCGCCAGCATCTGCTGTCCCCTGAGTTTTTGATCTTAGCCATTCTGATTGCTCTGAGGTGGAATCTCAGGGTTGTTTTGATTGACATTTCCCTGATGATTAAGAATGTTGAACATTTTTTTAGGTGCTTCTCAGCCATTCGGTATTCCTCCGTTGAGAATTCTTTGTTTAGCTCTGT
>NC_034611.1:47931644-47941810 GCF_900095145.1 Mus pahari
GGGTTATTTGGTTTTCTGGAGTCCAACTTCTTGAGTTCTTTATATATATTGGATATTAGCCCTCTATTGGATTTAGGATTGGTAAAGATCTTTTCCCAATCTGTTGGTTGCCTTTTTTGTCTTATTGACAGTGTCCTTTGCCTTACAGAAGCGTTGCCATTTTATGAGGTTCCATTTGTCGATTCTTGATCTTACAGCACAAGCCACTGGTGTTCTGTTCAGGAATTTTTCCCCTTTGCCCATATCTTCGAGGCTTTTCCCCACTTTCTCCTCTATAAGTTTCAGTGTCTCTGGTTTTATGTGGAGTTCCTTGATCCACTCAGACTTGAGCTTTGATAAAGTTTGAGATAAGAATGGGTCAATTAGCATTCTTATACATGCTATCTGCCAGTTGAGCTGGCACCATTTGTTGAAAATGCTGTCTTTTTTCCACTGGATGGTTTTAGCTCCTTTGTCAAAGATCAAGTGACCATATGTGTGTGGGCTCATTCCTGGGTCTTCTATTCTATTCCATTGATCTTACCTACCTGTCTCTGTACCAGTACCTTGCAGGGTTTTTTTTTTATTTTTTATTTATTTTTTATTTTTTTATCACAGTTGCCTGTAGTACAGCTTGAGGTCAGGGATGGTGATTCTACCAGAGGTTCTTTAATTGTTGAGAATAGTTTTTGCTATCCTAGGTTTTTTGTTATTCCAGATGAATTTTCAAATTGCCCTTTCTAACTCTGTGAGGAATTTAGTTGGAATTTTGATGGGGATTGCGTTGAATCTGTAGATTGCTTTTGGCAAGATAGCCATTTTTACTATATTAATCCTGCCAATCCATGAGCATGGGAGATCTTTCTGTCTTCTGAGGTCTTCTTTGATTTCTTTCTTCAGAGACTTGAGTTCTTATCAGACAGATCTTTCACTTCCTTAGTTAGAGTCACATGGTATTTTATATTATTTGTGACTATTGTGAAGGGTGTTGTTTCCCTAGTTTCTTTCTCAGCCTGTTTATTCTTTGTATAGAGAAAGGCCACTGATTTGTTTGAGTTAATTTTATATCCAGCTACTTCACTGAAGTTGTTTATCAGGTTTATATATAGCACTACTGGAAGATCCAGCAATACCACTCCTGGGCATATACCCAGAAGATGCTCCAACTTGTAATAAGGACACATGCTCCACTATGTTCATAGCAGCCTTATTTATAATAGCCAGAAGCTAGAAAGAACACAGATGTCCCTCAACAGAGGAATGGATACAGAAAATGTGGTACATTTACACAATGGAGTACTACTCAGCTATTAAAAACAATGAATTTATGAAATTCTTAGACAAATGGATGGATCTGGAGGATATCATTTTGAGTGAGGTAACCCAGTCATAAAAGAACACACATAATATGCACTCACTGATAAGTGGATATTAGCCTACAAGCTCAGAATACCCAAGATATAATTTGCAAAATACATGAAACTCAAGAAGAAGGAAGACCAAAGTGTGGATACTTTGATCCTTCTTAGAAGGGGGAACAAAATACCCACGGAAGGAGTTACAGAGACAAAGTGTGAAGCAGAGACTGAAGGAATGACCATCCAGAGACTGCCCCATCTGGAGATCCATCCCATAAACCACCACCAAACCCAGACACTATTGCAGATGCCAACAAGAGCTTGCTGACAGGAGCCTGATATCGCTGTCTATTGAGAGGCTCTGCCAGTGCCTAGTAAATACAGAAGTGGATGCTCATAGTCATCCACTGGACAGATCACAGAGTCCCCAATGAAGGAGCTAGACAAAGTACCCAAGGAACTGAAGGGGTTTGCAGCTTGTATAGGAGGAACAACAATATGAACCAACCAGTACCCCCAGAGCTCCCTGGAACTAAACCACCAATCAAAGAAAACCCATGGTGGGACTGGTGGCTCTAGTTGCATATGTAGCAGAGGATGGCCTAGTTGGTCATCAGTGGGAGGAGAGGCCCTTGGTCTTGTGAAGATTCTATGCCCCAGTATAGTTGAATTCCATGGCCAGGAAGCGGGAGTGTGTGGGTTGGGGATCAGGAGGAGGGGAGAGGGGATATGGGATTTTCGGAGGGGAAACTAGGAAAGGGGATAACATTTGAAATGTAAATAAAGAAAATATCTAAAACAAAACAAAACAAAACAAAAACCAAACAACTGGCCTAGAATGTTCTTGTTTTCATTTCTCAAGATGTTGGTATTATACATATGTTCTACCATGCCAGGGTGTAGATAGTTTAGCTTTTTTGTTTTTGTTTTGGTTTTTTTCTTTTTTATATTTTGTTTTCTCTTAGCCAGTAAGTGGCTGGCTGGCTTGCTTGGTTGGTTATTTGCCTGTTTGTTTGTTTATTTATTTATTTACTTATTTATAGTGCTAATGATTCACCTTGGGCCTTTGACTTGCTAGACAGGCTTTTAGACCATCTAATCATATCTCTGTCCTCAATTTTTGTTGTTGTTTGTTTTTTTCTGAGACAGGGTTTCCTCTGTATAGTCCTGGATGTACTAGAGATCTACCTGCCTATATCCCCCACGTTCTGGGATTAAAGGCATGTGCCACCGTTACCCAGCCTTAAAATTTCTTTTTAGATTTCTTTTATGTGTAGGAACATGTTGTCTGCATGTATGTATGTGTACCACAAGCATACCTGCTACTCATGAGGGTCAGAAGAGGACATCAGATATCCTAGAACTGGATGGTTGTGAGTCACCATGTACGCGCTGGAAACCGAACCCTGATCCTCTGAAAGAACAATGCATACTGTTAACTGCTGAGCCATCTCTCCAGCCCCTTTTTATCCTTTTATTAATTTTGATGTAGTTACCCGGACTTCAACTTTTTGTTTTGCGCCTAAAACAAGATTAATTACATGTAACTTCTTGAAACTATCTACTTTGATATCTTATGTGTGAATTATTCTACTTCAATACTTAAATCTTGGGATTTCTTACTTTTAAGCCTGTGTTCTGCCTATAAAACCATAATTATTAAAGAAATGCTGGAGGGATGGCTCAGCAGTCAGGAATACTGGTTGCTCTTCCAGAGGACCTGGGCTCATTCCTATCACTCACGTAGCAGATCGTAACCATTTGTAACTCTGGTTCCAGGAGGCCTCTGCAGGTACCAGGCATGCATGTGGCACACAGATATACATACAACTAAAACATTGTACACATGGAATGCAAAAAAACCCACACCTCATTATTTGTAGTGGTTGTTATTAATAACTGACTCCTCTGTCACTTTGGAGTGAGGTTCAGCCTTGCACTGCTGAATAGTTTTGTGGTTATCAGCTTGCCTAATGCAGTCCTACTATGTACATTGTGTCTGACTTTTAATATTACCCACTGGAAATATTAATATAAGTGTTCTTATATTTGTGTTATGGTTACAGCTTGTGAAATATGTTATACAAAAATTGTTTTGGATACAACTACTTGAAATATCCTTTGCTATTGACATACTTATTTGTGTGCAAGTCACCAAGTTTTGTCTGGATTATCTTAATAGACCACCCCATCCTCATCCCCTACAGTTCATCTGCATAACAGCTGACACAGTCTTTTTAAAAAAAAATTTTATGTCTGTGGACCACTTGCATGCCTGGTGCCCAAGGAGGCAAGAAGAGAACATTCAGTCTTCTAGAACTGGAGCTACTGATGGTTCTGAGCTGCCATATGGGTTCAGGGAAATAAACCTGGTTCCTTGGAAGGGCAGCTAGTGCTGTTAATCTCTAAGCCATCTCTCCTTCCCTGTTGTAGTCTTTTAGAAGTGTTTAGTCACTTCCTGTTGCTGTGACCAAGGCAGTTCAGAGAAGAAAAAGTTTTATTTGAGTTTACTGTTCCAGAGGGATAAGAGCCCATCATCATGGCATGGGATGAGGCAGCAGGCCCAGTGACAGGATCGGTGAAACTCAGAATCTTAAACACAGCAGAAAGGAGAGGGGGGTGAAGAGGAAGGGAGAGAGTGGGAGAGAGGGAAGGAGAGGGAGGGAGAAGGGGAGAGAGGGAGAGACAGACAGAGAGACAGAGAGAGGGTATTACCTGGGAATGGTTAAATGGCTTTTGACATAGTTATGACATAGTTCTTCCAACAAGGCCTCACCTCTCATACCTACTCAAACAGTTCTACCAGCTGAGCACCAAGTACTTAAATGTATGAGACTATGGGAGATAGCTCATGCAACCACCACAGTAATCAAATAATATTTCTCCATGTTTAAAGCTATATGGCCTTCCAATACACTAGTACAAACTTCTGACTCCTTACTATGACTTAAGCTCTATTTTCCTCACAAGCGTTTGCACATAGTGGGTGCTAATTCAATATTTACTGGATGAATGCTCACTGGCAGGTTAGCTCTGGCTCACCCAGAACCCCATAGCTTATTAATGAGTGGCAAAATTAGCATATAATGTCCAGATACCTTTTCATGTAGCCTGTGGTGGTCTCTGACTCTTCACGTAGCTGAGCTCATTCTAAGCATTATTCTGCCTAGCCCAGATCTTACATTTGCTGGTTCAAGTTATATCTTTCCAGTTCTTCACTGTCTTGAACCAAACTATTTTTCTAAGCTACTTACATATGTTAGTTTATACTTTTTTGATTCCTGCCCAGTCTCAAGACTTCCCCCTAATTCTGTTCCCTGTTATAGATTATCTTCTCATGGCTTCAGTACCCTGTACATGTTGTTGTTTGTTCTGGTGGTGGTGGTGGTGAGTAGTTGGCCCTGGAGAGACTGAGTCAGGAGGAAACTACCAGATATATCTGAAAGTCCAGCTGTGCACTTAGATATGCAGTTGCAATATCTATCCATAAGCATTTGCAAGGGGCACTGTTACTCAAAGACAAGCAGGTACCCGATAGAGGTCTTCAGTTTTATCATTTGGTTTGTGAAATCTAGATGTCGCCATGGGCATACACAGAACCCTTTGAAATACACCAAGGTCAGGCCTTTTGCTCTACTAGGCCTGGTCAGATGGTCCCTCTAATTTTCTGCTTTAAGCCACACTATAACTGAAGATCTGCCCTAAGTCAGGATCCCACAGGGAGGATAGGAATGAGTTCTATTTCTGTTCAGTAAAAAAAAAATTTGACCCAAGTTACACGCTGAATATTTTAGTAGGTAGCTGTGATTCCCCCTCCTTCTGTACTTGGAACTCTTACTATGTATTTTTTTCTTTTTCTTTCTGCTTCTAGTATTCTAGTCAAGAAGAAAGCCAGAGGAAGCCATTGCCCACTGCTGCCGCCCAGTGTTGTAAGTGAGAAATTTGTCTCTGAACTGGTCTTAATTGCAGCTATCTGTTCTGTTTCCACCAATGAGGCTTGTTTTAAGTTGAAGAGAGTGGGGTTGTGTAGATGGAAGCTGTTCCAGGGGTTCTCTGTGTAGGCACAGGCCTGGATGGGGTTTACCCTGGAGTTTCAGAAGGGCTGCTTTGTTGTCATGTGCTGTGCATCTGCCGTGCAGTGGCTAACTCTCACTCCTGGGGGGGTGTTTTTACCCCCTCAGCCTTTGTTTACCAGCTAGTATTCTTTAGGGCTCACTTTGAACACCACTACCTCTGTGAAGGCTGCCTGCGGTTTCCTTTTTCACTGTGTACTTCTCACATTTTAAGTTTATATTTCCATGTACCATGTGTGTGCACTAAGTATACAACCTATCAGACATTAGGGGCTGTGTCTGCTCTTTTGATACAGACAGTTTGGGGAGCTTAGAATGGATCTCAATATTAGAGGGTTGCCTAGTGGGCACAAGACCCTGGTTTGAGCCCCAGTACTGGAAAAGAGAGAGAGAGAGAGAGAGAGAGAGAGAGAGAAAGGGTTGTGAGAAGGAGGGAGAAACAAACAAAAGGTCATTAGAAACTCCACAAAGTTTTAAAAGATAATATCCATTTTGTATTTCTGATGTCTAGCTTAATTTTTAGTGCATAGTAAACTTAATAACATTATTTAAATGATTAAGGAAGAGAACATATCTTTTCTTCTGAGATTAATTGGTTCAGGTCACAGATTCTTTCTGGGAATAAATCATGAATTGTTAGTCTGTTGGTAACTTTCTTTCGGGTTCTTACAAACCTTCCTGGGAGGTACTGAAGGGCCACCTTGGAGTTAGTTTTTCACCCTCTGGTTGTGTGTATGTGTCTTGTAATTTGCTTTGCTCTCATTTTCCTGAATCAAATGCCAGTTGCAGCGCTTGTAGATTAAACTTGGCTGTTGTAGCAGTTGTCATAATAGTACTAGTAACAGTAAGAACTGTAGGGACACAGGTGTCAGTGTCAACCAACCAACAGTCAAACAATAGCAATAAAAATGCATAATTAGCATATGTAGTTAAAATATGCAGATGCTTTCCCAAGAACCTATATTATTTGTTCCGTTAAACTTACCTACTTTTCACAATAACCCTAAGACATAGATTCTACTGTTCCTATATCTTAGAAGAGGAAATTGATGCATGAAGAAACTGAATAATCTGCTGTGAATCTCTCTTAGAGTATAAGTGGTAAAGTAAATACTCAAATCGAGACTAACCTGGTCCATGGGTCATATCTTGAGTCACCACTTCCTGCTTACAGTCAGAGAGAAACCTCCATTCATGAGTTGTATGTGCTGTGATACTCTTTCTTGATAAAACTAAGATAACTACAGATAAGCAAACCTATTTTTCCTATGATTTGTTGCAACCTTCTGTTGTCGCTATTTAAGATCAAATATTTAGGGTTGTAGAGGCAGGAAGAATCTGAATAGAATGATCAAGCTATAAATTAAAATCTAGAAATTTTTTCCAAAAGTCATTGCAATGAATTAATTTTGACCTTTCTTTGTCTTAGACCCTTTCCCAGGATAGCTTGTCAGAAACAATCGGAACACACACACTGTTCCTGAACTCATTTGATGAAATGTAGTTGGAGTGGAGAGCAATACCGTGTGTGCAGGAGGAAATAAACAGTGTTAAATTACCACTTTTTTCATTATGATGATAATTTTATCTGTGTGAAACCCTGTTTCTGTATCCTGCATACTTCTTCATATGTCTTTTCTTGAAAAAGTGTAATCTTATAGAAATGTTGCTTAAACAGTTTGATAAGCAATCTTATTTTTAATTTAATTCTATCTATCTATCTATCTATCTATCTATCTATCTATCTATCTATCTATCTATCTATCTATCTATCTAAGCTTAAGACACCTGTAATAGAATGGCCTTTGAGCAGAGGCCAACACAAGCTAATAACTGTCTGTAGAGAATGTGTTCTAATTAGAAGGCACCACAATTCAAAGGTCTGATGAGATCCAGCGTCTGTCTGGAACTTGAATGCATCTCACCTGGTCACCTCTTATTGTGATATTCAGGGTTCCAGACCTTTGGAGTTTAGAGGCTCCTGGTAGTCTGCATCTCTTCTTCTGCCAAGGGTTGACCTAGAACCTTAGCAGAGGTATGTGTTCTTGTATTTCGAAGAAGCCTAATTTGGTTACTAGCTACCACTAACCATTTGCATTGTGACCTTGTATGGGCTGCTTTCTTCTCTGGGCTCATGATGTTCCTTTAAAGTGTATCCTAGGTCCTTTTGCCCTTTTTGGATGCATGCCCCTACCATTCTTTGATCACTTTTTGCCAGCTACACACATGAATATTCTAAAATCATCTTCCTTTCCCGGCCTTAGTCTTTCTCCAACAAAGCCTGCTTATTTTTATTGAGGAATGGTATTTAGAGTCTAGAAATTGTTCTAGGTCATTGACACGAGTGCTATTGCTTTTTGTCTCTTTGAATGGATAGAGTGAGGAAACAACACACACACACACACACACACACACACATACACACACACACACACCATGTTCATCAGGTGTTATCCTTGCTTAAGGGGTCTTCTAATCTTCATTCATGTGTGAATCTTACTTCTCTCTCAGTGAGAAGCCCTGATCTTAAGACCATAAAATTACCCATTTATTTGCTGTGTTCTATGATGTATACAAACAGATTTCAGGATGTGCTGTCATCAATAACAAGCTTACTCAGTAAAGTTTAAGATTGTTGTATTTTGTCCTTAAGAAAGAACTCAAAATAAGATTACAAAGTCACTGTTACACCTAATAACAAAAATTCACATTTCAATGTCGTTTCAATTCCACCATCTTCCTGAATTTCTGCACCTTTTGTCTCACTGTCTCTCTGAGTCAGGATGCATGGATTATGTTTCTGTTTGTTTGTTTTCCTTTGTTCAGTGCTGGAGATGAAGCCTAGGTTTTGTACCTGTTAGGCAAGTGCATCACCAATGAGTTTCATCGCTAGCCTAAGATAAAGCTTATCTTTTTGTGATTCTGACATAGTTTGTTTAAAAGGCTATTTCCTGATTGAATTGCCTTTGTAGTTTTGGTAAAAATTATTTTGAGGTCTGGAGAGCTGGCTCAGTAGTTAAGAGTGCTTGTTGATCTTCTAGAGCTAGTACTAGTGATCAGGTCCCAGCACCCCCGTTGGACGGATCACAGTGTTTAACTGCAGCTCCAGAGGATTCAATCCTTTAGCCTCTGTGGGCACCTGTACTTGTGTGTGTGTGTTTGTGTGTATCTGTGTCTGTGTGTGTGTGTGTGTGTGTGTGTGAGAGAGAGAGAGAGAGAGAGAGAGAGAGAGAGCGTGCACACACAATTAAAACATAAATTCTCTTTTTATTTCTAAGCCGTTTTAAAAATTCTTTATTGATCCTTTGTGAATTCTGCATCCTGCACTCCAGTCCTACTCATTTCTTTGTCTCTTTGTATCCACCTTCTGCTCTTACCCCCCAGTAATGACTAAAAAAGAATAAAATTAAAAACAAACAACTAAAAAACTCACCTTGTCATGTAGTATGTCACAATGTGTCCCACAGTATACCCCTCTGTTCACACTTCTTTACTTGGAAATGTTCATTGCAATGAGTCATTTGTCTGGTTTGAGGCCTCTGACTTCTGCTACACTTTCTTTTTCTTTTTAGTTAATCATTTTGTTTACATTTCAAATGATATTTCAACCCCCTCTCAGGTTACTTCTCCACAGCCCCCCCATCCCATCCCCCTCTCCCCCTTTGCCTCTTTGGGGGTGCTCCTCCATCCACTCACCCATTCTCACTTTAACTACTATAGCATCCCCTTATGCTGGGGCATCAAGCCTCCATAGGACCAAGGACCTCCCCTCCCACTGATGTCAGATAAGGCAATCATCTGCTGCCTATGTAGCTGGAGCCATAGATCCTCTATGTATCCTCTTTGGTTGGTGATTTCACCCCTGGGAGCTTTAGGCAGTCAGGTTAGTTGATACTGTTCTTCCTGTGGGGTTGCAATCCCTTTCAGCTCCTTCAGTCCTTCCCCCAGCTCTTCCAATGGGGTCCCCAGGCTCAGTCTGATGGTTGGCTGTGAGTATCCGCATCTGTGGATCCTCAACAGGACTATTCTCAGATACCCTGTTGTTGCTCTGTGTCATGGAGATCCTGTAGCTTTGGTTCTGCAGAACCAGCCCTTCTACATGCTCCAGCAGTTCATAGATGGGGTAGATGTTGGGTCCTGGATCTGAGCCTGGGTGGTAGCCGAGTTGGTCAGCCCACCAGCTTTCTTGCACCCATACTACCAGGGTGAGCTTTCCAGCACTGCCCTGGCTAGCTCTCCCACTCTCATGCCTTTGGGGTCGACTCACTTGCACCTCTGCTGTCCTGCCCATGTGAGGTGCAGGGCCTGCTTTCTCAAGTGCTGTAGCCAGCGGGGTTTGGGGTCTCATGACCTTGGACCATCGATCCCACCTGCCCAGGTGGCAAGGGGGGAGGGGAGGGGAGAACACTTTTCCCTTGGTTATGTCACTTCAGAGTTGACTAGTGGTAGGGCCCGCTCACCTCTGCTCCTGCCACCAAGGTCAGCTCTATTACTGTGTGTTGCCCTGGCAATGTGTATGTAGGGCCTGCTCTCCTGAGTACTGAAGCTAGCGAGAGGAGGGGACAGCTCTCCAAAAAAAAATAAATCCTTAAAAATTTATTCTGAGTCACCACTACAGTATCATACTAATTTCTTTCCTGGGCTTTTTTTTTTTTTTTTTTTAAATTTTCTTTATTTACATTTCAAATGCTATCCCGAAAGTTCCCTATACCCCTCCCCCCACCTCTGCTCCCCTACCCACCCACTCCCACTACTT
>NC_034611.1:47942837-47944180 GCF_900095145.1 Mus pahari
GAATTCTTTATTTAGCTCTGTACCCCATTTTTTCGCTGGGGAGTCCCCAGGCCTGATCCGGCTTTCCTGGGCTTTTTATGAGATTGGGTTTTATATATTTATATTAGATATTCACTATACTGTTTAAAGACATATTTCTCATATGTGGCATTAGTTTTGAGTTGGTAGCATGCTGTTCTTTGTATACTTTAATTAGCCTTTTCATGCTAAAGTCCCTTTTGTTTCTGAAATGGTACAGTGTGGTCTGCATGTTTTGTATGAATCTGCTCAGTAACAAACAGTAAAATTGAGAACTGTAGCCACAGCACTAAACATCAGAAGTTATGTAGAATAGTTTCTCTTACAAATGTCTCTAAACTCTTCACAGTATTCAACCTTGACTCTGATAAAGATATTTCTATGTATGTCTTGTTCAACCATGGTGCATACTTAACTGTGAGGAAGTTTAACAGCAGTCTGCTATACTCAATTTTTATACATATCTGCTTTGCTCACCCACTGTATCAATGACAGTATTGCCAGCTATAATTTAGAAGTGAATCAGCAGTGATTCAGCATCTGGAAGATTTGACACGATGAGTCCTCATATATCCTGGTACAGTGTCCCTAATCTGTAGCCAGTGTTCAAGGAAAGTAGATGTGCAAGGGAAGAAGAATGTGTAGCTTTTAAGTGATTTTTTTAAAGATATGGAATATTTAAGTAAAAAAAAAAGTAGGATTCTAAAAGTATTGATATGATTATAGTTATTTAGGAAAAATGTGTACATATCAACAGATGAAAACTTCGATGTGTTGAAAGTAGCCTTCAATGGTAAATTGTATTATTTTATTTTTTGATATTTAAAGTACTGTACAGTACTGACTCTTTTCAAAGATTTTTTTTTTCTAGGCCAGGCATGTAATACAGAGCAGCTTGCCTAGTATGGCCAAGGATGGTTCCATTTCCAACACTGCAAAACCAGATAAAACCCAATTTGATACTTTTAAAGACCCGACGATAGGAAGGCAGATTCTTGTAAACTCACCCCTTTAGTTTGGAGTAGGGGGTTAGTTAGACCAGAGTTGATTGTTAAGCTTGGCTGAAGTTTTTGTCAACAGTACCAGCGATTCCTTGATTATATGTTCTGAGGAGTTCCAATGTAGATGTTCCTTTATTGATAATACTCCTAAGGGTTTCCCTAACTAATTTTCTTTAGATGTAATCGTTTTTTGAAGTCTATGTAGTTCTATTGGCAATATGATCCCAACTATAGTTTGAACATTGAAATTATTCTTTTTTTTAACTTATTTTATTAGATATTTTCTTCATTTACATTTCAAATGCTATCCCGAATGTCCCCTAT
>NC_034611.1:47944465-47959366 GCF_900095145.1 Mus pahari
CACTTCTATATTTGCCAGGCATTGGCATAGCCTCACAGAGATAGCTATATCAGTGTCCTTTCAGCAAGATCTTGCTGGCATATGCAATAGTGTCTGCGTTTGGTGGCTGATTATGGGATGGACCCCTGGGTGGGTCAAATTATTCTTTACATTTAAAAAAATTGTTAAATGTCGTAGGTGTATTCCTGCCATGGTGTACATGTGAAGGTCAGATGGAAAGTTTTAGGGGATTCCTGTGTGTGCATCCGGGGACTGAATTTAGGTCTGCAGCCTTGGTGGCAGCCACCTTCACCTGTGGTCTTAGTTGCTTTTCTGTTGGTGAGATAAAACACTATACCCAAGGCAACTCATAAAAGAAAGAGTTTAATTGGGCTTATGGCTATAGAGAGTTAGTGTTTGTGATGGTGGGGCAAGGATATGGAGGTGAACAGTTGGAGTAGCAGCTGAGAGCTCATATCTTCATCCCTTAGAAGGAGGCAGAGAGCACACTGGTAATGGCCAGAGTCTTTGAGACCTGGCCCAAGTGCCACATCTCTCCCAACAAGGCCACATTTCCTAATCCTGTCCAAACAGTCCCACCAACTGGGGACCAAATATTCAAATGTGTAAGCCTATGGGAGCCTTTCTTCATCAAACCACCAAACCCCTTAAGCCATCTTGCCAGACCCAGGATGAACTTCTATTTGAGATACAGTCTATTGTTTGTATTTCATAGAGATTTTTCTGGTTATGTACAAAGTATTTGTTTCATTGTTTAGAAATTATTGATTGTAAGGATGTGATATTTATATATACATGTGTGCATATGTATATTTATATATCTAAAATTTTCCAAGATTGGATCCTTTTTTAAATAGGAAAAGAGGATTTTTATATATATATCGAACTCAAAAATCTGCCTGCCTCTGCCTCCTGAGTGCTGGGATTAAAGGCGTGTGCCACCACACCCGGCATAATTTCACATATTAATTTAAAGTGTTTCTTGAAGAATAAACCTGTTCAGAACAAAGTGTGTGAATTACATCATGCATAATAGCAATCAGACATTCAGAAGCACAGTCAGTCATGCGCTGTGATTTTGCCAAGTTGTAACACTTTAATTACTGTCTTAGGGTTTTATGGCTGTGAATAGACACTGTGACCATGGCAAGTTTTATAAAGGACAACATTTAATTGGGGCTGGCTTACAGGTTCAGAGGTTCAGTTCATTATCATCAAGGTGGGGACATGGCAGCATCCAGGCAGACATGGTACAGGAGGAGCTGAGAGTTCTACATCTTCATCTGAAGATTGATAGTAGAATACTGTATTCTAGGCAGCTAGAATGAGGATCTTAAAGCCTATGCCCACAGTGACACACTTACTCCAACAAGGGCACACCTCCTAATAGTGCCACTCCCTGGGCCAAGTGTATACAAACATCTGGCAGGGCCTCTCAGGAGACAGCCTTATCAGGCTCCTTTCAGCATGCACTTCTTGGCATCCACAATAGTGTCTGTGTTTGGTAACTTTATATGGGATGGATCCCCAGGTGGGGCAGTCTCTGGGTGGCCTTTCCTTTAGTTTCTGCTCTACACTTTTTCTCCACATTTGCTCCTGTGAGTATTTTGTTCTCCTTCTAAGAAGGACCGAAACACCCACACTTTGGTTTTCCTTCTTATTGATTGAGCTTCATGTGGTCTGTGAATTGTATACTGGTTATTTGGAACTTTTGGGCTAGTATCCACTTATCAGTGAGTGCATACTATGTGTTTTCTTTGGCGATTGGGTTACCTCACTCAGGATGAGATTTTTTAGTTTTATCCATTTGCCTAAGAATTTCATGAATTCATTGTTTTTTGTTTGTTTGTTTTGTTTTGTTTGTTTGTTTTTGGTTTTTCGAGGCAGGGTTTCTCTGTATAGCCCTGGCTGTCCTGGAGCTCACTTTGTAGACCAGGCTGGCCTCGAACTCAGAAATCTGCCTGCTTCTGCCTCCCAAATGCTGGGATTAAAAGCGTGCGCCACCATGCCCGGCTCCAATTTGTATTTCTTTTGACCACTTTTGTTGTCTAATTGCCCTAGCTAGAACTTCAAGTACTATGTTGAATAGATAGGAGAGAGTGGGCAGCCTTGTCTAGTCCCTGATTTTAGTGGGGTTGCTTCAAGTTTCTCTCCATTTAGTTTGATGTTTGCTACTGGTTTGCTGTATATTGCTTTTTACTATGTTTAGGTATGGGCTTTGAATTCCTGATCTTTTCAAGACTTTTAACATGAAGGGATGCTCAATTTTGTCAAATGCTTTTTCAGTTTCTAATGAAATCATGTGGTTTTTTTCTTTGAGTTTGTTTATGTAGTGGATTACATTGATGGATTTCCGTATATTGAACCATCCCTGCAGCCCTGGGATGAAGGCTATTTGATTGTGATGAATGATCATTTTGATGTGATCTTGGATTCAGTTGGCAAGAATTTTATTGAGTATTTTTAGATCAATGTTAATAAGGAAGATTGGTCTGAAGTTCTCTTTTTTTTTGTTTGGTCTTTGTATGGTTTAGATATTAGTGTAATTGTGGCTTCATAGAATGAATTGGGTAGTGTAGCTTCTGTTCCTATTTGTGGAATAGTTTGAATTGGTATTAGGTCTTTTTCAAAGGTCTGATAGAATTCTCCACTAAACCCATCTGGTCCTGGGCTTTTTTTGGTTGGGAGTCTATTAATGACTGCTTCTATTTCTTTAGGGGTTATGGGACTGTTTAGATGGTTTATATGATCCATTTTTAACTTTGGTACCTTGTATGTGTCTAGAAAATTGTCCATTTCATCCAGATTTTCCAATTTAGTTGAGTATAAACTTTTGTAGTAGAACCTGATGTTTTTTTTGAATTTCCATGGTTTCAATTGTTATGTCCCCCTTTTCATTTCTGCTGTCTAATTTCTAACGTTTACTCTAGGCAGAGGAAGAGAAATGGAGCATTCTGTGTATGTAACCAGATAAGCATTCCCATGTGGATGGACAGGATATTGTCTGCTCTAATGGATAATGGTTTAATTAAAACATATATTTCAGTTATTTATTGGCAACTCTGATCTTTGTTTCTCTGCTTAACATGAGCAAGATTAGCTTTGAGCTTATAAAACATGCTGTGTACCTCTCAAAGAGTGTTTTGCTTTCCCAGTGGGATTGCAGATTCCAGCAGAACAGATAAGTATATTCATCTTTTTTTTTTTTTTTTGTTCAGAATGCTTTTCTATCTCAGGAGTGGATACAACGTGACTTGATCATACAGATATGTGATTATTATGTCAGCATTTTATGCCATAGCACACCAAATTGAGAGGGCTTGAAACTTCCTAAGGCCTAACGTCTTAAAAAGTGTCCATATAGAAAGGAAACTTGACTTGCACCAGAATTTGTGGCCAGTTTTGCAGATGATTTGGCTTCAATGTCACCTGATCATATTGTGCATCTCTTGGAGACCTTGTTTTCTCACTATCTCAAATGGTACTGGATTCTCTCAAAAGCAAATAGGAGGTGAATCCATGACTATACCATTGTCTATTGCTGTCAATCTAGAGCTCTCACCATAACTTCTGAAGCAGAACTCAAAGTCTGTTCTCCATAACTGTTATAGTGCCATGTTGTTGTTCCCCAGCTGCCCTTTTCGTGGGCAAGATGTTGGCATGGTCTGCTAGGATTTTTTTTCCCCTTCCCTGTTCCTCCTGTCCACCTCGCTCCCTTCCTCTTTCTCATATCTTCTTCCCTCTCTTCCCTTTTTTCCTGACAGTATTTCTGATAGATTTCATTAACAATGCCCTAGATTAAGATTTGGGAAGTAAATGCCAAAGATTTTTCTGCCATCTTGGATTTAATGACAAATGTAAGTATTTGTAGTTGGGCCCCTGTTGGCAGTCTGTTTAGTCTCCACACTACCAGCTGGCTGCCTCATAAAAGAAATGTCCTATTCCATAATTTCCCTAAATATTCTTGGTCATGCTTTGTTGTTTTTTTTTTTCTTGTGTGGTGTGGTGTGTGGTGGTGGTGTATGTGTGTGTGTGTGTGTGTGTGTGTGTGTGTGTGTGTGTGTTGGCTCCTTTGCATGGTATTATGAAGGGCCTGTGCCCCCCACTTCCTACCCCAGACTTTCCAACTACTGTCTTCTTCATCACTTATTTCTAAGACATTACTGCACTAGGATAAAAACCTCTGTTTGAAGAAGGTCCCATGTTCTTTCCAGTGAACCACAGCCAATATTGGCAGAAATTTTATAAGATATCTATCATTGTACAAAACATGCTTTTCTTACTTAACTTGAACTCAGAAAAGTTTGCAGGCTTATTAGCAATAGTCTCAACAGCTACTTCCCCTTTCTCTATTTTGAAAACACTTTATTTAAAAGTATATTTAGTACAAAACTTTTCAATACTACAAGGACTGTAGTAAGAGGTCTCCCTTCCATATTTTTACTCCTTGGCTCCTTGTGCCTCCTTGCTCCAGACAATCATCACTGGAGCCGTTCAGGACTTTTTACAGTTGTCTAAGTATATGTGCATACATTGTTTCCCCCATCTTTTGGTGGGTTTAGAATACTATTTACAGTAGTGGAATGTCCACAGCCATCTTATTCTTCATACTGGACTGACTACTTGATTAGTGTCATAGTTAGCTTCGGCTATCAGCTTGACACAGACTTACAGTTACCTGGGAAGAGAGACCCATTGAAGAATTGCTTCTATCATATTGTCCCATGAGTATGTTGTCTATGGGGCATTTTCTTGATTGTTAATTGACATTGGAGGGACTAGTCCAGTGCTGGTAGTACCATGCCTAGACCTGGACTGTATAAGAACAGTAGCCATTCACTGCCCTCCTCTGGGTCTAATTACCAGGCAAATCTTTTTGGACTGTATTAACAGATCACTAGCTTCCACAACCCCCAAAGCTAAAGTGTGATGGAGCACCATCTGAAATCTAGTCAGGGACTTCCCTGCTCTGCTGTAATCCACCCTTTCCTCTACAGTCTTTTGGTCATGATACAACAGTAAAGCAAACCAGAACAACTAGTGTCCCCTAATTCTTAGCTTACTTTAAAAAACGTATTGAAGCCATAGGAAATAGATTGTTTATTTCTAGTTGCTTCTCACAATTGAGATCTGTTTCTGGACTTCTGGTCCTGAATTTAGTGGAATGCTTCCCCTGTTTTCCTAGAGTGACTCTGACATATTGTAAGTTGAGAATTTTTGGCAGTTTATGTCCCTAGAATGTGCCAGTTTCTTCACTAATGTTGACTGCTTGGTGGTCACTTTGCTTGGAGTTGTTCTCCCACCCCTCAAGCAAACTAATCCCTGCCTTTTTTTTTTTTTTTTTAACTTTCCACTGGTTCTCTGAATTCCACACCATGAACCCCAATCCTACCTATCTTCCTCTACCCCTGCACTCACCCTCCACCCTTGCAACTACCCTCTCGCCACTGCCAGCAGAGAAAAAAAATCACGCTGTGAAAGCTGCAATGTGCCACTGTGCCTCCCAGTGAGTTCACAGCACACTCCTCAGATCATACCTCTCCACCTGCAAATGCCCATTGCCGTGAATTATTGGTCTAGTACAAGATCTCTAGCTTCTACCACTCCATGGATACTGGAACCTCACAGGAACTCCTCCCGAATACCCTGATGTTGTCCTGTGTCGTGGAGATCCCACAGCCCTGGGTCTGCAGGACCAGGCCCCTCATGCAGTCTAGCAGTTCATCAATGGGGTGGATGCTGGGGTGGTCCAACTCAAAGCCCTGGATCTGGGCCTGAGAGGTATCCAAGGGCCAGCCAGCTCATCTTGCTTTCATGGGGCCAGCTCACCAATGCCACTCTGCCAGGACAACTCTACCTTGTTGCCTAGGTGAGGTACAGAGCCTGTCCCCGCTGAGTGCTACGGTGAACAGAGACATGGCCAGGTCTCCCACTGTCATGACCCTGGGGTCAGCTTCCCTGCCTGCCATAGATAGTGAGGGATGAGGGCGGGGAGGAGCCATTGAATGGTGGTCGTTTCAGACTCGCTTTTTCTCAGGGAGTGTTTCATTCAGATGTTCATTGGTCAGAACACTGAGCATAGACATACCCTCTTTCCTCTCTGCCACCTACTAAAGCACATGTGACAGCAGCCACACCTGTAATGCTTCTAGTGACAGGTGTCCCTGCTTTTTAAAAATTTAATATTTGTACACATTTAGTCCCACCCCCACTCTCGTGTTAGTGTGTGTGTATTTCAGAAGACAGCTTGCTGAAGACTGTTCTTACTTCATATAGAATTTCTGTCATTAGACTAGGTGGCTAGTGACTATTATGATCTCATTAGCCCAAGTTGTGGTTTTTGAAAACAATTTTTAAAAATATAACATGTTTACCATAAAATCTTTAAATTATCCAGAAAAATATAATAGAGAAGAAAGAATTATTTGTAAATATCCACTCTCTACTCTCAGATGGCAATTCTTTAATGGTTTGGTATATATTCTCCCATCTTGTTATGTTTCACTCTTTCTTTCCCTGTCTTTCTGCTGGGAATATAACATTGCTTTGCACGTATTATATAAGCATTCTATCACTGTTCTAAAGAAAAGAGTACAAGTAAGATGCAGGTAACTCCAGTTAGCATTTCAGATGGATATTCTTTCATGAAGTTTTAAAATTTCATTTGTTTAGGTTTTGTGTGTTCCAAGTTGTACATTTGGAGACTAGAGGACAGCTTGTGGGAGTCATTCTCTCTAATATGTGGGTCTTGGCCAGGTCTTCAGGTTTAACAACAAGTGCCTCTACCAACTGAGCCATCTCTTTAGCTATCATGAAGTTTTTATACTTGCAGAAGAAAAGCAAGTTATAAGTCATTTCAAATACATTGGTGGGAACAGGAGGTGGGTGGGTCGTAGTAAAGCAGGAAGTCTCTGTATTGGTTTCAGATGGTGACATTTTAGCTTTGAGTTTGTAGGAACCAGTGGTCTGTTAATGCATTCCAAAAAGGATTAGCCTGAGAGTCCTGAGCATGTTAGAGGTAGGCAGTGAATGGCTACTCAGGGACCTGGCCTAGTTTCATTCTGTTGCTGTGATAAAGCATTACTGAAAGCCACTTGGGGAAGGAAAAGGTTTGTCTTACCTCACACTTCTAGGTCACAGTCCATCATTGAAGGAACTCAGTGCTGGAGCAGTAAAGGAATTCTGCTTGCTGAGTTATCCATTGATTTGTGCCCTCCCAGCTTTCTTACATATGCCATGTGATGGTTTCTATATGCTTGGGCCAGGGAGTGGCCCTACTAGAAGTTATGACCTTGTTGGAGTAGGTGTATCACTGAGGGTGTGGGCTTTAATACCCTCATCCTAGCTGCCTGGAAGATAGTCTTCTACTAGCAGCCTTCAGATGAAGATGTAGAATTCTCAGCTCCTCCTGTACCATGCCTGCCTGGATGCTGCCATGTTCCTGCCTTGATGATAATGGATTGACCCTCTGAACCTGTAAGCCAGCCCCAATTAAATATTGTCTTTTATAAGACTTGCATTGATCATGGCGTCTGTTTACAGCAGTAAAACCCTAACTTACAAGTGCCAGAACTTCCTGCCTAGGTGTGGTACCACCCACAGTAGACCGTTCCCTCCTATGTCAATCTGATACCCCACAGATATGACATGCCCCTGGCCAATCTAAAGGATCCAGTTCCCTTTTTTGTTTTCAGTTGATACCAGCCACACACACAAATGTAGGCAAAACTCTCATTAACATAAAGCTAAAATTTAAAAAGGTGGCTTATATTAGGAATTTTCTCCAGAGATTGTAGATCCCTAGGATGCTTCCATAATTAGGACTGGTAAACTCCTATTTGGGCAACTGAGCCATGTGGCCAATGGTAAGTAGAGCTACGTAAGGTAATTTATAAGCAGTGGACTTCTCATGCTTTGTCTTAGTAGAAATGATGACTTTTTCACATATGCTTGACAACATAACACCTGTCACATTTCCCCTTGTTTCTCTTGGGAAGCCCAGAGTTCACAGACCAGCATTATAAAGAAGAAACCCCAAGCCCATGACTTCAAAGGGTCTTCTCTCAAATCTTTTGGTTTTCTCCTCCTTGAGGGCTTCTAGTGAGTACACAAAGAGCCTGTTTGTGGGAGGCAAGAAGGAATTAATGAGAGGGTGCTGATGGAATCAGAAGTCGAGTGTGCTCAAGACGGAAGAGGTCACAGACACAGCTGCTTGAGTGTTGCTGCTCATGATTAATCTCTGCAGCACAGGGTCATACCTGAGTCCAGAGAGGATGTCCTGGGGGCAGGGGAGCAAACTGTAAGAATGGCATCAAGTTTGTTCAAAAGTTTTCCAGAGCCAGCAGTGCTGGCACTCGCTTGTAATAGTAGCACTTGGGAGGTGAAAGCAGTAGCCTGAGGTGTTCAAGAACAGCCTGAGCTACATGGGATGAGGTCCTCTCAAAATAATAGAGAAACAATAAAATAAAGAAAAAAATCGAGAGCTTTCTAGGTCGGAGTTTAAAACCAACTCATTCCAGCAGGGCATGGTGGTGCACGCCTTTAATCCTGGCACTTGGGAGGCAGAGGCAGGCAGGTTTCTGAGTTTGAGGCCTGCCTGGTCTACAGAGTGAGTTCCAGGATAGCCAGGGCTACACAGAGAAACCCTGTCTCGAAAAACCAAAAACCCAAAAAACCTAAACAACAAAACAAAATAAAACAAAACAAAAAACCTAACTCATCCCTTTTCCTCCTTCCTACCTTCCCTTTTCATTTCATGCTTTGTTTTTTGTTGTTTTGTTTCATTTTGTTTGCAGCACTGAGGATAGACCCTAGGGCTGCACATGTGCTGAGCCAATACTCTACCACTGAGCCACACCCCCAGCTTGGATTTTTTTTTTTTAATTAGAGAGGATTTTATGTAAGCCAGATTTGCCTTTAATTCACTGTGTAGTCAAAGATGAACTGGAATTTCTGAACTTTGTGCTTCCATCTCCCAGTACTAGGATTATAGGAATGTACCATCTTGCCGGGCTAGAAGTGACTTGAAAGGAGAATATCTTTTAATTCACTTTTTGACAATTTCACACATGTAAACAGGTTATCTTGGTCACATGCACCTCCAGCTCCCTTTCCCATTCTCCCAGGAAACATCAACTCCCACTTCCACTCCCCATCCACATCCTCTCCTTAAGATGTAATAATCCTAGTGGATTTGGCAGTGCTGACTGTTGAAGTTTTGTTTGAGGTTTGCTTGACCTTGGGTAGGTAATCATGGCTGTGTGAGTTCCTGTGTACAAGGGACCATGTCACATCCAAAGAAAGGTTCACAGCACCCTTCCCATTCTCTGGCTCTTACATCCTTTCAGCCGCTCTTCTGAGCTGTCCCCTGAGCCTGGTGGTGGCTCAGCTCAAGGGCTGAGCACTTGAGAGACACTTATTCTCAGGACTTTGGACAGTTAATAAGTTACTGCATTAACTGCTGCCCACTGAAGAGAGAAGTTTCTCTGGTAATGTATGGGTAAAAGCGTAAGTATTCAGAAGGCAGCTTGACAACATATTGCTTAGCAAAACAATACAGGTTTCTTCCTAGGACTTGTGACATCTCAAGCCACAGGCTTTTGACCAGGTTTACAGTACCAAGCCTCAATTAGTTCTGGTGGAAGAGGCCTCAAATCCAATCCAAAGCAGTTGATAAGTCCCCATTATCTATGTGCTACTATCATGCCAGCCATTACATCTTGCCTGGCAGGCTGGTACTGTAGCTTCCAGGATTGGCTGGAAGAACACTACCGATATGTCTTTCTTCCTGGCAGCCTGCTGAGCACCTCTTGGATTCTGAAAGCTAGTCAATAGGAAGGGAGTTTCCAGATCACTACTGATGTCTTTCTCTGTGTCCTGCGAGCGTTGTGTGTTTTCCACAATAGGAGCTTACCAGCTAGTTCTAGTGGGTAACCTGAGGAATCACACGAGCCTGTGTTATTCTCCGGGTCTCTGGAGTCTTCCTCACCAGTAACTTGTGGGGGGATATCCCACGTCTAGTCCTGAGCTTTTCATTTAATCATGTTTTCTTGGGGTAATTACTGTTCACTCTTGTAGGATATCTATGTTCAAACTCCTGTTTTTCACATTATATTTTTAATTAGCTTACAAAGTCAGGGTTTTTCATATAGCTTTTGTTCTGATTAACTTAACCCTATCCCTTGCCCCTTGTCCCAATTCTTTTTTTTTAAAAAAGACTTATTTATTTATTTTATGCATATGAGTACACTGTAGTTGTCTTTAGACACACCAGAAGAGGGCATCAGATCCCTTTACAGATGGTTGCTAGGAATTGAACTCAGTGCTCATGTTTTGATTCTTTCCTGAAGGCATCCTGGCTATCCTTGTGTTGAGTAGGTGCCTGATTCTTGCTGTCCACGCACTCTGTGTCCTCCTGTTTTCATCTCAGCTTTGGCTTGCCTATCATTTGACATGTGGACCTGGTTGGCTTTGAACCCAAAGAGATCCACTCAAATCTGCCTCTTGAGTGCTAGGATTCCTAGCCTCATAAAATTTTTTCTTCTAAGTATTTTTAACATTTAATATATTTTCAATTAAGAAACAATTATATAATTCTCCCTTCCCTTCCTTTGTACAACACCCTTCCATGTACCTACTCCCCATTCCTTCTCAATTCGTGTCCTCTTTTTCTTTGATTGTTCTTGAGTATATACATGTATAAACATAACCTTCTGCATCTGTTAGTGTTGCTTGTATATATATGATTTAATTGAATAACTAATTAGGGGACTTATCCCTGGGGAGAACCAATTATGTCTCTCTCAGCAATCCTTATTGCCTATAGTTCTTTGTCTAGAAATGGGGTCTCCTGTGAGATAGTATGTCTGTGGGTGGTGTCAATGCTCACATCCTGTTTAGACAGCCATACTGTAGAGGTTCCTGTCATTTTTAGGAGATACATTCTCCTAAAGTAGACTTGCTGACCTCTTGGCTCTTACAATCTTTTTGTCAACTCTTCTGCAGCGATCCTTGAACATTAGGAATTGTGTTGTAAATGAATTCATTGGGTGTGGACATGTCACAATTGTTTTCTGCATTGTGATGAGTTGTGGATTTCTGTGATGTCTCTGCTGCAAAGAGAAGCTTCTTTGATGAGAGGTGAGAACTACACTGACCTGTGAATACAAGGATCCCACAGTTAGAACACAATTAGGGGTTGTGTTGGCTTCGTAAGCTAGTGGTGGTAGAAGGCGCTCCTGGAGGGTCCACGGCCTCACTAGCTCCGGGGAGTTGGGTGGGTTCCCAACAGAAATAGCCTCTATTGTTTTGGGAGTCTCTTGGACTACCAACAACTGGAAAGGGTGGTGGGGAAGATGTTATTAGCCACTCAGTAGCTTCTTCTGTTTCCAGTCCAGGATTAGGACTCCCAGAAGTAGGAGATGTAGTAGTTATGGGCTCTTTAGAATGTATGTGACGTTATTTTAGTGGCAGTGCAGTGCAGTCTGTCCAGAGACTTCTGTCAGTAAGAGTAGGTGATAAGTTTCACACTCTACATATGGTAGCAGTGGAAGCAGTTAATATTGATGCTGATTATAGGTGCTGGCAAACAAAGAAAGGGGAGAAACTGTAGCAATATGGTTTGGCTGATAAAAATAATGTTAATTGTAGTCTTCTGACTCATTTATTTATTTCTATCCTGTCTTCTTCCAGAAAGAAATTTGAGGTAGATAATTGCAGTCATTACATTAACTTTATGTTCTATTACAATGCCATGCAGTTATGCTTGTTAAAAACGTCAGTTTAATGTACCAGTTTGACTTGATGACAATAGGTCAGTGTCTTTTCCTGGGCTCAGTATATATTGAAGATACAGTAAGCCTAATTATTCCCATAAATGTTAACTGATAGTTTTATAGATTCTTTTGGTATAGAGTGATTTAATGAAGTGAATTTGATAAAATGGAATTAACAGAGTAATTATAAATATAAACAATTGACAGAATTGCTCATTACCGAAGCAGTTATTGGGTATTTCATCTCCTGACAAGAAGTAAGGACAGGGAGCTTAAGTACAAAGAGGGAGGAACATGCAGCTCGTAGCATGTGATGGAATGATGAAGGTAAATTGCTGATATCAAATGAGGCCAGAGGAAGAAAATTCAGTATAGTTAGGTAAAGCTTTCCAAAGAAAATAATGTCTCACTTGAAGTTTGCAGCATACATTATGGTTTGCTCTTAATGTTGTTTGTTCTGTGTGTTTTTATCTATGTGTAATGACACATATCTATGAATATAGTATTATACATATGTTTTACACTTCTTCTTTACTCAGTCTAGTCGCCATGGCCTCCTCTCAGATCCTGGTATAAGTTGAGGAGAATTAAAAATATAATAATCATACATGTTGAGTTATTTACAAGTTGAAATTTCTGAGTGGCTTGAGGGAAATAAGAATGGGAAAAGGTCAGAAGAGAGGCCAGGGATAAACAGAGAGTTTCTATCCTGAAGACTTTGAATGCAAGGTGTTCATCTTTTATCTTGAAGTCAACAAGGGGCCTTCAAGGACTTTGTGCAGAGAAATGAAACAATCAGATGTCACTAGTGATAGTAATATGAACAGTTTGCTCCTTTAAAGGATTTTTTTTTTCTTGTGACAGGTGTCTCTGTGTAGCCCTGAAACTCACTCTGTAGACCAGGCTGGCCTCGAACTCAGATCTGCCTGCCTCTGCCACCAGAGTGCTAGAATTAAAGGTGTGTGCCACCAAGCTGGCTAGAAAAACCAACCAACCAACCAAACAAACAAAAAACCCCTTTTTTCATCTAGAGCATTGCACAAATATGTAGATAATGTCACAAAACAAACATTTGGTAAATACAACCTCAGCCCTGCCCATCACAATCCTCGCTACCACTGTGGCTTTTATGATGACTTCTTTTCTTTGTGTGTCAGTGCCCAAGTGTACATGTCTAAACACTTAGCTTTTACTGCAGCCTGTTTATTATGTTTCTACCTCATTATATAATCTTTAAAAAATATTTTTAAAGCAGAGGTTTGCTACTTAGCCTAGACTTAGCTACATTTGAGATCCCGCTGCCACAGTCTTCTGAGTGCTGGGGTATAAGTGTGTGCTATCATTCTCACCCATTTATAATCCTTTTTCAATCTGTAAGTTTTTCTTTTCACTTTTTAATTTTTTTCATTGAAGTTTGCTTGTTGAGGCTTTCAGGCTATTTAATGACATGGTTCTGTGTGACATAGAAAGTTTCCTACATTCTAGATTTTGCTCATTATGTTCCTGCATACGCCATTGTTCTCTGAGTTTCTTTTAATTGGTTGTTTGTCTTAGTTAGGGGTTTATTGCTCTGAAGATAAACCATGACCAAGACATTTTATAAAAAAGAAAAAAACCATTTAATTGGGGCTGGCTTACAGTTTCAGAGGTCCAGTCCATTATCACTGTAGTGGGATGCATGGCAGCATCCAGGCAGACATGCTGCTACAAGAACCAAGGGTTCAACATCTTGCTGTGAAGGCAGCCTGGAGGATGTGCCTTTCTGCAGGCAGCCAGGAGGAGGAGGCTGGGCATTGAGACCTCACAGCCCTCGCACATGGTGACACACTTCTTCCAAAGAGGCCACTCTCCAAGGGCCAAGCATTCAAACACATGAGTCTAGAGGGGCTAAACCTCTTTAAACCACCACATAGTTGGACTTCCAAGGTTGATCATATTTAAGCATTGTATTCTATAGTTGAACTATATTATAAATTTAAAACTCGATACATATTGGTTGACACTGGGCTTGTTCTAATATTTTTGTTACCCAATATAATAATGAGATATGTAATACAAGTATATTTTTGTTAGACTATGCAAATGGGCTTTTCTTCTAATATATATTCTTTGTTATGTGCAAGTATGTATGGAGGTTGACATCACATGCCTTCCTCAATTGCTCGCCACCTTATTTTTTAGTATAAATATTTAACATAAATATTTTTAATAAAATAATTAATTTGATATAAATATTTAATATTTTAAATATAGTTTTTACTAGCTCTTTGGGTTTCATACAGTGTACTTGGCCCATAGTCACTCTTCTCCCAGTTCTCCCCAGATCCACACCCTCTTCCCATCTCACTGAACTTTTTGTTCTTTTTCTTTTTCCATCTTATATTTTAAGACAAAATCTCTCATTTACCTCGGAGCTCACTACTTGGCTAGATGCTTAGCTAGGAAGATCCAGGGACCCTCCTGTCTTTGACCCCTGCCTCTCTAGTGCTTATATTACAGGCATAACCCATTAACCCAGCTTTTTTTTTTTTTTTTTTTTTTTTTTTTTTTTTTTTTTTTTTTTTTTTTTTTAAACAAAACAAAACTTTTTTTTCCTTTGGTGTGTCTGATGTGTACATGTTTGTATTGTGAGTACAGGCTTGTGTAAGTCACAGGAAACAAGGAGAGGTCAGATGGCAACCTTGGGTTGGTCCTTGCCTCCCACCTTGTTTTGAGAAAGAATTTGTTATGTTACTAGTGCATATGCCAGGCTAGCTGGACTGCGAATTACCTAGAATTCTTGCTCTGTCTCCCATCTCGTTGTAGGCGTGCTGGGTAGCATACATTGCAGATGTATGTGCAGTAGAGCCTCTGGCTTTCCATTGGTTCTGACGCCCCATATGCATGGTCCTCACATTCCGTGGTGAGTACTTTACAACTAGGCTATCAACCTAGCCTCCAGCTTTTAACAAGCTGCGGGGGGTCAAATTTAGGGCCTCAAGCTTGCATCACAAGTACTTTATCAGTTGAGCCATCAGCCCAGCCTCCTAGTCTGCATTCATTCATGTACCTTTATTTTATTACCCATACTTACATATGTGATTATTTAATTAAATTTGTTTCCTGTTTTTTTTTTCTTTTTTTTTTT
>NC_034611.1:47961761-47971691 GCF_900095145.1 Mus pahari
TTTTTTTTTTTTTTTTTTTTTTTTTTAATAGTTACTCTTTTATGCTAGGTTTGAAGCACTTTTTGAATTATAGGTTCTTCTCTATTGTTTTCCATATTGTTTCTTCCACAGAAAGAAGTTCTGTAATACTTGTTTAATCTACTGTCTGGAAAAAGGGAAAGTAGAAAATGATTTCTACTGCTTGATTTCATGTTCTTACTGAGCTATCTGTTAATTACTACAATTTAGTAATTGATAGGTGAATCCTGTCATTGCATGGGCAGATGGCTTTTCACTTAAGAGTTTGGGTCTCAAGTACTCTGGCATTGCAGAGTCACAGAAAAAAATCAACTAGCACAAGGCTGTTAACTGGTGATGTAACAGTTGCCTGGGGATGTTTTGTTAGGTAATTATAGACCTTATTTTTTAATGTGACTATTTCTGATTTTTACATTGCCACTAGAAACAAGGTAAGAAATACAGAGCCAGTGAGATGACTCAGTCCATAAAGGCATGTGCTTCCACGCCTGCCAACATGAGTGGCATCCCTGGGTTCCACATGGTGGAAAGAGAGAGCTAAGTCCTGTAAGTTGTTCTCTGACCTCCACACGGACACTGTGGCGAGAGTGTGCCCACACACATGTACATGCACCCAAATTAAATAAGTTAAAATGTGATAAAAATTTAAAAAATAAATATACAGAATTTGAGGAATGTGTGCTGATGTATCCCAGTCAGTTACCCTGGAATAAATGCCAAAGGTTTACCTTTTTAAAATGAGGATCTGTACTGAATTGGGTTCAGGAATGGCTAGAATTTCTTATGTGACATTGAGGGGAGGTGCAGAGAGACAGAGAGGGACACACACACACACACACACACAGAATGCACATGTGGAGGTCAGAGGACAACTTGTAAGAGTTGGATCAAACTCGGGTCTCATCCCTAATGACAAGCTTTACCTCAGCTGCTGAACCATTTGTTGGCTCAATAGCTAGATTTTTTTTTTAACCTATTATGTAATCACAGTGAAGGAGTCTTCAGCTCACTAGCATAGTATGGGTCTAGGCGCATTCTCCCTTTAGCACAGGGACACTATGCTTTGATATGAGAGACTCTGGATTTATTTTTGTTTGTTTGTTTTCGTCACTGAAGAAATTCCATTGCTTATTTTCTCTCAAGCTGTACTACAGAGCAATTGTGATAAAAAATGCATGGTACTGGTACAGCGACAGACAGGTAGATCAGTGGAATAGAATTGAAGACTCAGAAATGAATCCATACACCTATGGTCACTTGTTCTTTGACAAAGGAGCTAAAACCATCCAGTGGAAAAAAGACAGCATTTTCAACAAGTGGTGCTGGCTCAACTGGTGGTTAGAATGTAGAAGAATAAGAATTGATCCATTCTTATCTCCTTGTACAAAGCTCAAGTCTTAGTGGATCAAGGATCTCCACAAAAAACCAGAGACACTTATAGAGGAGAAAGTGGGGAAAAGCTTCAAAGATATGGGCACGGGAATAATTCCTGAACAGAACACCAATGGCTTGTTCTATAAGATCAAGAATTGACAAATGGGACCTCATAAAATTGTAAAGCTTCTGTAAGGCAAAGGACTCTGTCCATAAGACAAAAAGGCCACCAACAGATTGGGAAAAGGTCTTTACCAGTTCTAAATTCAATAGAAGGCTAATATCCAATATATAGAAAGAACTCAAGAAATTAGACTCCAAAGAACCAAATAATCCTATTAAAAAATGGGGTTCAGGGCTAAACAAAGAATTCTCAACTGAGGAATACCGAATGGCTAAGAAGCACCTAAAAATGTTCAACATCCTTAGTCATCAGGGAAATGCAAATCAAAACAACCCTGAGATTCCACTTCACACCAGTCAGAATGGTAAGATGAAAAATTCATGTGACAGCAGATGCTGGCAAGGGTGTGGAGAAAGAGGAACACTCCTCCATTGCTGGTGGGAGTGCAAGCTGGTATAACCACTCTGGAAATCAGTTGGCCGTTCCTTAGAAAATTGGACATAGTACTACCAGACGATCCAGTAATACCTCTCCTGGGCATATATCCAGAAGATGTTTCAACTTGTAATAAGGACACATGCTCCACTTTGTTCATAGCAGCCTTATTTATAATAGCTGGAAAGAACCCAGATGTCCGTCAACAGAGGAATGGATCCAGAAAATGTGGTAATTTACATAATGGAGTACTACTCAGCTATTTCAAACAATGAATTTATGAAATTCTTAGGCAAATGGATGGATCTAGAGAATATCATCCTGAGTGAGGTAACCAATCACAAAAGAACACACATGATATGCACTCACTGATAAGTGGATATTAGCCCAGAAGCTCAGAATACCCAAGATACAATTCACAAAACACATGAAACTAAAGAAGGAAGACCAAAATGTGGACACTTCAATCCTTCTTAGAAGGGGGAGCAAAATACCCATGGAAGGAGTTACAGAGACAAAGTGTGAAGCAGAGACTGAAGGAATGGCCATCCAGAGATTGTCCCACCTGGGGATCCATCCCATAAACCACCACCAAACATAGACACTATTATGGATGCCAACAAGAGCTTGCTGACAGCCTGATATAGCTGTCTCCCGAGAGGCTCTGCCAGTGCCTGACAAATACAGAAGTGAGTGCTCACAGACATCCATTGGAGAGAGCACAAGGTCCCCAATGAAGGAGCTAGAGAAAGTACCAAAGGAGCTGAAGGGGTTTACAGCCCCATAGGAGGAACAACAATAGGAACTAACCAGTACCCCCCAGAGCTCTCAGGAACTAAACCACCAACCAAAGAAAACACATGGTGGGACTCATGGCTCTAGCTAGCTGCATATGTAGCAGAGAATGGCCTAGTTGGTCATCAGTGGGAGGAGAGGCCCTTGGTCCTGTGAAGGCTTTATGCCCCAGTGTCGAGGGATGCCAGGGCCAGGAAGCAAGAGTGGGTGGGTTGGTGATCGGGGGAGGAGGGAGGGGATAGGGGGTTTTCAGAGTGTAAACCAGGAAAGGGGATAACATTTGAAATGTAACTTAAGAAAATATCAAAAAAAAAAGTTCAAATAAAAAATTTATTGGCATAAAAATCATCAGTGTTCATTAAAGAAATGTACATAGCAACAACATACAGAGTCCTAAGCCTTTCCCAGCCTTTTGACTCAGAGTCTTTGAAAGAGGGATCTAGGAATCTATTTTTAAAAACTATTTATTTTTCTGATCCAGGCAGTGGTGGTGTACACCCTTAATCTCAGCACTCAGGAGGTAGAGCAGGCAGAATTCTGAGTTCAAGGCCAGAGTTCAAGAATTCTGAGTTCAAGGTTCTGGTCTACAGAGTTTCAGGACAGCCAGGTCTACACAGAAACCTTGTCTCAGAAAAAAAACAAAACAACAAACATCCAGGACTACATAGAAACCTTGTCGCAGAAAAAACAAACAAAACAAAACAAAACAAAAAGAAAAGGAAAATAAAATACATTTATTTTTAATTTTGTGTTTGTATGTGTGTCTTTGTGAAGGCTTGTACGTGTGTGAGTGCAGTTGCCTACGAAGTCCAGAATAGGACGTCAGATACTTTGTTGCAGTGATTAGGGGCAGTTCGTGTTTATGATGGAAACTGATCTTAGAACCTCTGCAAAAGGTTGCTCTTAGTTGCTGGGCCGTCTCTACAGACCCCAAATCTGTATTTTAAAAAAGAACCTTGACTAATTCTTATTAAGACAAATGGTCTTGAGTTTAAGAAGAATCTACTTTATTCATTGTCTTTCAGCATAGGCTATCTATGCCTAATGTGGGAGAAGCCCAAAGACAGAGTCTATAATTCTTAACTTTGAGTTAAACTTGATTATGCATGCCTGTAATCTCAGCACTTGGGAGACTAAGTCAGGACAATTAGGGGTTCAAGATCATCCTCCAGTACACAGTGAGTTTGAAGCCAGTCTGGATTACCCAAGACTAGCTCAAAACATACAAGCAAACATAACAAATACTTTATTCTGCTGTTCTGGAACTTTGTAACCTGTAGAGTGTAGATAGGATAGATCACATGAAGGCTAATAATGAAATAATAAGATTTAAAGACAAGCATTAAAAAAAAAACCTCAAGTATACTGAGACAGAACTTATATATGAAAGATGAAGTCATTTTAATAATGTAATTTGATGGAGGGCATACAGACAGTTTAGTTGAGCTCTTGCCTGGTGGGACACATGCATGATGCCCCAAATGCAGGGCAAAAGTTTAACTTGTTGCTAGATTGTTTTGTTTAAAACCACAGTAGTGAGTGTCCCTATTAAAGGGTACAAGAAAGCTCAGCTGTACTTCATCCCTTCCTGGGTCCCCGTGCCACTGTCAGTAAGGTCAGGGTCTTTAATTTATATTAGAATAATAATGATGTCCTACTGTGGAAAAGCCACAATTTGATTAGGTTAGTTTTGACTTCTAGTGACACACCACAATGAAAATATGAAAACTTCCCATCTGTTTCTTCATGTTCTCACCATCTCCTGAAAACATTACGAGCTTCCTGTCTCTGTAGATTTGGGTTTCTATATTTTTGGTTGTTTCTAACTTTTTTTGAAAATAGATTCTTCTTTCATACAATACAGCCCCACCATAGTTTCCTCCTAGCTGCCCCCCACCCCCAGCAACTCCTGTCTCCCCCAGATCCAATCCTCCTCCATTTCCCTTCAGAAAAGAGCAGGTCTCCAAGAGGCAAACAGGTCAAAAACAAGATACAATAAGACAAGGCTAAAGCTCTTCCATTGAGGCTGGATAAAGTAACCCAACAGGCAGGGAAAAGCCTTAAGAACAGGCAAAGGAGTCAGAGATGTGGCCACTCTCACTGTAAGGAGTCTCACAAGAGCACCAAGCTAACAGCCATAGCGTGCGCAGAGGACCTGGTGCTGACCAGGCCTCTGTGCTCGCTGCTCCAGTCTCTGAGAACCCGTCCCCTCTGACTCCTACAGTCTTTCCTCTTCCTCTTTGGGTTTTCTCTATCTCCAAGGGGAGGGACCTGATGAAGACCTCCAATTTAGAATCTCTTTAGTGTCTGGCTCTGGGTCTCCAGATCTGCTCCTATCTGCTACTGGAAGAAGTCTTTGTGATGATGACTGGACAAGGCACTGATCTATGAGTACAGCAGAATATCATTAGGAATCATTTCATTGATTTTTAAAATTTTAGTTATTAAATTTTTATTCAAACATTTATTTTTATTTTGTATGCATGGTGTTCTGCCAGAGTGTTTATGTACCATGTGCATGCCGGACCCACAGAGGCCAGAAGGGGTATTGGGGAACTGGAGCTACAGGCAGTTGTAAGACACTTTAATGTGAATTCTGAAACAACAGCCAGTGCTTTTATAAATGCTAAATCATCTCTTCAGTCCTAAAACATTTTTTTTTGAGTCATTGTGTAGATTAGGACGTCATCTGACTCACAGTCTCCCTAGTCTTGCTGGCATTACAGACGTGTGCCACCACGCCTGGCATTACAGACGNGGCATTACAGACGTGTGCCACCACGCCTGGCATTACAGACGTGTGCCACCACGCCTGGCATTACAGACGTGTGCCACCACGCCTGGCATTACAGATGTGTGCCACCACACCTGGCATTACAGACGTGTGCCACCACGCCTGGCTGTTCTAGAGTTTTATGTAAGTGTAACTACACAGTGTCTCCTCTTTGTGGCTATTGCACAGTGTGCATTCTTTCTGTGCCCCCGCTTTCATCGAATATAAGGATTTTGAGATTCAACTTTTGATTTTGATTTTGAGACAAGGTTTCTCTCTGTTACCTTGGTTGTCCTCATACTTGCTCTGTAGACCAGGCTGGCTTCAAACTCACAGAGATCTGCCTGCCTCTGCCTCCCAAGTGCTCAGGTTAAAGGCCTGGGCCATTACTGCCCAGCTGAGATTCAACCTTCTATCCTAGTGTACTAGTATTGTTCCTTTTCATTGCTTAGTAGTTTTCTGGTTACACCACACTTTGCTTATCTGTTCACCTACTGATAGGTATTCAGTGTGTCTGGTTATTAATAAGACTATCTTTTTATGTCACATATTTTCTTTTGGTTAGAAACCTAGAGGTAGAATGGCTGAGTCACATGGGTGGTAGCTGTAGATGCATGTATAACTTTTAAAGGAATTGTCAGTTTTTATTTTGTTAATAGAGACATTGGGCTGGAGTTACTGAGCAGTATGTAAGAAGAATTAAATGAGTTTGAAGGTAACAATTGTTGAAGGAGTATTGGGGAATGCCTATTATTTCCCATGATAGATACATGAGTGATATTGTATTATTTATGTGGCCATGAGAAGTAAGTAACATTAACCATTACTTTTAATTAATGAGAAAACAAGTAGAGAGACGGTACTAGTCTGAGGTGTTGTAGGCAGTAGGTATTTGCACGGATCCCAGGTTTGTCTGGTTGCAAAACTAGAATACTTTGTTTTACGCAAAGAACAGAAGTATGCTCCAGCTGTAGAAGAGGAATCGGTAGAGGAGGTCAGGCTATTGCTGGCCCCACCTCTGAGTATGGCAAGTCTGAGGACTGAAACAGCACCCATCTCTAAGGAGCTAAAACATGGGAGACTGAGCTCCACGAGATTTCATATTTATTTGATTTGAAAGCCATGGAGAGAAATGCTGAATAGCCTGTTATAGATTATTAGTAGGGAAATATGTGGCTAGAAGTGAGACTAATTTTTTTAAAATCTAGTTGTATGCTAAGTAGGTAGAGTGGAACAGTGATTAGAAGTCCGTAGGTCTAGCAAATTATCTGTAATAAACCAGATACAAAGTTATATGGGTGACATACAAAGTCTTCATAGGGACGTTCAGACATCTGAGGAAGGCTAAGAAGAAGACGCCAGCCAAATTTTCTAAGCTCATTGACAGATGAGACATCACAAGAGGAAGTAAAAAGGAGTTTTAGGAATGGGTCTGTGGTTTCTGGTTTTGCATTGTTGGGAGTTAAGCAGTTTTAGATTTTAAGGTACACTTGCTAATGTTTCCATATCAGAGAGCTTTTAACATTATAAACACAATGTCATTATCAGTGAGGGCTTGTGGTGTTGTGATTTATATATAGCAAGAAAAAATATGTATTTATTTCTTTGTTTCTGGTTCCGGACAAAGGGCTTTCAGTCTCTCAGGATGTTCTGGGAATTAGGAATATCTTAGTGTAAAGAGGTGCCTCCTGGTGGTTTCTGGATGGGGGATTGGTCATCAAAAAGACTAAGCTATGTCAAGGAGATTAGAAACTTTTACCCCAGCATGTTTTAGGGGTCTGGAGATTGAACTTATTGGTTATATCTTTATGATGGAGCCTTTATAAAAATCTTTGAACTATATATAGATTTGGAGAAGCTCACCATTGGTACAGACATCCACATACTGGGAGGGTGATCTAATACTCAGGACCCTTTGAGCCTTGTCTTAAATATTACTTCATCTGGCTGTTCACTTGTATACTTTTATAATATGCTTTATTAAAACTGGTGTTATCAGTAATATCTGCCCTGTTTTCCTTAGACATCCTAGCAAATAAAGCTAAGCCAGGGATCATAACAGTTCCAGTTTGTAGCTGATTTGTCAAAAGCATGTGCTTGGATCTTGTGATTTATGTCTGAGATGGGGCAGAAGTTTTGTGAATTGGCTTTACCTGGGGAATCTGATGTTGTATCCAACTGGATTATATCAAATTTGAATCAAATTATAGGACACTAGTCAGTATCGGCTAGAGATTTGCTTGGCATGTGACAAAAATATCCCTCATTTTGGCTAGAGAAATGTTATGTGTTGTAACTATGCTTTCAGTTCAAGAAATGTTCAGTGTTCTATTGAGTATGACAGAAGCAAAAATGGTGTGATTTTTTTTTTTTCAGGTCTCTTAGAGAGTGCTAGCTAGTTTACAAGACTCTTTGTAACAAGTGCCACTGAGCCAGGGAGGGATTGACTCTTCCTCTGATAAACATGTGAGCAGAAAAGATTCGAGGCTCTCCAGAAGTGAAAACATTACCCTGCTAATTAAAGTAGTCATTTTCATACTCACTTGGCACGTGTGCATGTCCAGTTCAGAGAACGTTACTGATTTGTTTCTGTAGTACATTTGGTTACTGTCTTTTGTTGCTTGTTTTCTCTTTGGCATCCTGTGATAGGTAGTAGCTTTTCTTCTCTGCTCACATTTGGCATTGTACTGGATAGATTGTGGAAACTTTTGATGCCTTTTCCTTCCATTGCATGAAGTCTGTGATGTAGCTTTTACTCTTTCAAATTTCTCATTGAAATTACTGCCTACTGTTTATTTCTGCTGCCCAATGTACTGTCTACATGACTTCTTTGCAGAGTCTGGTAAACTACTTGTTTCGAAAGACTTTGGGGGAGGGGTTTGAGACAGGGTTTCACTGTGTAGCCCTGGCTGTCCTGGGACTCATTTTGTAGAACAGGCTGGCCACAAACTCAGAGATCCACCTGCCTCTCTGCCTTCTAAGTGCTAGGATTAAAGGCATGCACTACCAACCCAGTACAGAAGACTTAATTTATTAATGTGTAATTTATATAGAGTAAACTTTGCCTTTTGGCATATGTTGTTAAAAATTTTAGCTACCCATAGTTTGTAATCTCCACCATAGTTGAGATATACAGAAGTTTTCTGATCTCCCAAAATTCCTTTTACCTCTTTGTAGTCAGCTTCTTCCACTCTTAGCCCATAGCAACTACTGATCTCTATATCTATGGCATTGCGTCTTTCAGAATGGCATATAAATGGAATCACACAGTACTTAGCTTTTTGAGTCTGTCGTCTCTAACTTGTAATGTGTTTGAGATACACCTACATGTGGCAGTGCTTCATCCCTGTTACTCCTGACTAATATACTACTCTCTGAGTGTGCCAGTTTGTTTACCCATTTGTCAGTTGAAGGACGTTTCTATTTCCAGTTTTTGTGATTCTAAAAACTGAAACAAGCAACTGCAAGCATTTTTGAATAGGGTTTGTGTGAGCATATTTTTGTTTCTTTTAGATAAAAATCAAGTAGGGATATGACTGGATTATATGATGTGTGCATAACCTTACAAGAAATGCCGAGAAGCATTCTCTAGAGTGTTCTGCCCTTTGCATTCTTGCTAGAAATGTGTAAGAAGCTTCGGTGTCTTCAGGACTTCACAGACACTTTGTACCATCAGACACTGAAGTTGTTCTCTCCCTCTTCTTCCTTCTTGTTTAACAAGTGATTGCTACCGTTCTTCTCTGGAGCCCTCCCCCACATCATCTCTGGTCTTGACAACAGTCTTGCATTGTATCCTAGGCAGGCCTTGCATTTGTGACCCTCCTGCGTCAGCCTTTTCGTGCTGAGATTACAGGTGTGTACTAGCATGACTAGCAGTCCATTTCTTCATTCAATCTTTAAGTCTGTCTGAAAGTTAAGCACATGTTAATCAAGTGCTCTACTTCTGAGATACAGCCACAGCTGTCTTTTTCTAGTCTTAATTTGCAATCTGCTTTAGTGTTCATATATACATTTTTGTTTTTATTCATCCATTTGTAAGTATTTGTTTGAGTTTCTGCTTTTAAAAATAGTAATTATTATGAAATATTATTTAATAAAATTTAGTTTTATTTAATGAATTTAATAACATTTAAATAAATATCATTAAACATCAAAAAATACTAATAACTATTATTGTTTGTGTGTATGTATGTATGAGACAAAGAAACTATGTGCTTGCTGTGGTGCATGTAGCAGTCAGGATAGCTTCTTAGGAGTTAATTATTTCCTTCCATCTTTTTTTTAAGGCAGGGCGTCTCTTCTGCTGCAAAACCCTGCTTCACACTGACTCTCCTGTGTTCACATTCCATCTTCACACTGACTCTCCTGTGTTCACATTCCATCTTCACACTGACTCTCCTGTGTTCACATT
>NC_034611.1:47971781-47997733 GCF_900095145.1 Mus pahari
CTGACTCTCCTGTGTTCACATTCCATCTTCACACTGACTCTCCTGTGTTCACATTCCATCTTCACACTGACTCTCCTGTGTTCACATTCCATCTTGCCATAGGAGTGTTGGGGTTATGATACAGCCAGTACATCTGACTTTTGTGTGAATTCCAGGCATCAAGCTGAAGTCATCAGGCTAGCATAGAGATTACTCGGACCCTTCTCACCTGAGCTTCTGCTTTTCATTAGGTATTATTTAGACACAATACAACAGGAGAACAAAACATAAACAGCCATTTCTTCTTTGGAATTAAATCCTAAAAACATCAACATCTCTTATCCCCATCTCTTTTTCTGAGTGCTCTTTCCAGATACCTAGCTGTGTATTGAACAAAATTCAATTAATGTATCCAACAGATACACAGAGTTAATATGCCTAATTTCCGCTTGATCATACCCCTCATCCTGACCTTGTGTTTATGTACCTCTTCTCAGTGATTAATGTTACATTCATCTATTAGCTCAAGCTAAAAAGCTTGCTATTGAGTTACTCATCAAACCCGATTGATTTTACCTTCAAAATGTCTCATGGATCTATCCACATCTTCCCACCCTCTCTGTGACATACATAGTTCAGGCTGTTGACGAATGTGACATCAGCTTCCCTAACAGCCCCACTGGCCACACTGCATCACAGTTCTCGTCATGAAGCAGAGCATTGCATCCCATTTCCTTTCTCTTAAAAGACACAATATTGCCTTCCAGATATTTCCACATTCCTAACATTACTTGATTTCTAAATACCACTGAAGATGCCCTGTGATCAGATGCTTTCATAGTAAAACTGTTCTTAATTATTGTCCTATTAACTAGTGAGATGCATTTTGGGGGTGGGGAAGGAAACTTCCTTGACTAAAGTAGTATTCTTTCTGTTAACAATGCTTTTGAGTTGAAATCGTGAGAACAGAGACCGAAGTACTAGAGCGCCTGAGAAGTGGGGCATGCTCCATCCCCCTCAGGTTTAGGATGGTGCTGATAGCTGGAGTCAGATTATACATTCAGTTTCTTTATGTAATGGGGACATACTTAATTAAGTAGAAGAAACTATGCTCTGTTTTGGAGTGCTCAAGAAGGAAGCTATGTCTGCAGGGAGAGCTGCCTTTGGGCTCTGAGTTAGTGAGAAACAGCCTTATCACTTGCCTGGAGCAATATATGATTTTTTTTTTCTTTTAAAAAGAAACAAGGTCATTACCCTCTAGCAGTTGCCATAACAACAGTACTGTAGCCTGGGAGAATTTTCTTTTTATCCCCAACCCATGACTAGGCAATAAACTTAATTATAAAAAAATTTAAATGGTACACCAAACCAGTGTACCATCATCACTGAGGAGTAAACAGAGACATATATGGTAAAGAAGAAGGGGTTATCAGTGATCAGCTAAACAGCCTGTGACTCTATAGTAGTCAGGTGTGCACAGCATGGGGCATTCAGGTGAGTGGAACCAGTGGAGCCATCAGCTGATGCCCCTAGAATTTTGGGTCTTACTTTCTTTCAAGATAGTCACATGCTCAAAAATCTGAGTCTCCTGGGCCAGACATCGCATATTCCTTGTGGATCTTAGCACTGCCAGAGAGCACAGGTCAAGGAGTTGTGTCCTTTCTGCCACCCGTTTATTAGGAACCTCTAAGACAAGCAGAAACCTGGCAACCTGAGACCCACCAAATGGCAGCTGCTAATCAGATTCCAGGGACTACTCACTGGACGCACGCTGTCTCACCTAATCCCTATGACACAAAGAGACTCGCGTTGTTATTCTCTTATTACAGATGAGGTATCTGCATTGGTGTTTCCAAGACCATATTGTAGTAGATAATAGAGCCAGGAGAATTGAGCTTTAGCTTAAAGCTTATGTTCCTAATCAAGAAGCTAAGTTACTTCCTTTTTCCTAGGATTAACTGCTGATCTTTATCTAGTTTTTTATTCCAAATTCAGTTTGGGTATAGGAAAGAATTTAAATTTAACTAATTTTTTACTTTTTGCTTTGAAAGTAGATAGAAAATGCTTTTATTTTTTCTATTCTTCAAAGTTTATATTTTTATAATCTTAATTAGAATGTTATATGTAATTCAAAAAAGTGCTTTCCTCCAAAGTCCAATATGTTAGGGTATTTTATTATATATTAGAAAGTTAGAGGGTGTGATAGACATTGTCCCTCCCCACTTTTAAGCCATCCTCTCTAGAGAGTAGCAAGAGTGGCTCTCAGACGGAGCAGCGCCCTTTATGTGGTAAGATGACCGGGCTTCTTATGGATATACTATGGCAGGCCAGGCTTAGAGAGCAAGGCATAAGGATGTGCTTCTTTGATGCAGGAGATCAAGATTTTATTTTGACTAAGCAAAGATATATGAGCTCCTAAATGATGATATTCTGAGAGACCTAGAAGGAGGTTTGAACAGCAGCAAATCAGCAATTTTGTTCTGTAGTAAACAGCAAAGAGCAAAAAATATTATGTAGATTTGCCTCATGTTTTTAAGAAGGTAGATAATTGGTAATGTAAAGCTTGTGGCCCACAAATAGAGTAGGCAGGAGTATGATAAGGCATATAAGAATCGGTGGGAGGGAGAAATGATCTTTTATTTTTAATTCCTACTAAAATTTTATCTGTCATACTTCTTTTGCTTCTTCTTTGTGGTTTCCTTAGGTCACTGGACCTATTTGGGCTGGGGAGAGCATCAGAGTACGTAAGCATTCAATTCTTTATCATTTTCCAGACCTTTTTCTTTCTGTGTGTGTGTGCATGCGCGTGCGTGCGTGTGTACGTGTGTGTGTGTGTGTGTGTGCGTGCGTGCGTGCGTGTGTGTGCGTGTGCGTGCGTGTGTGTGTGTGTGTGCATGTGTGCGTGCGTGTGTGTGTGTGTGTGTGTGTTTTCGTGTGCATGTGTGTGCGTGTGTGTGTCACATGCTCCACAAGGTGTGGCATATAAGCATGCATGTACTGTGAGAGTGTGGAGATCAGAGGGTAACTTGTAAGAGTTGTGTTGTTTCCTCCCAGCATGTAGAGCTCAAGTCACCAGGTGCCTGTACCCACTGAGTTACCTTGTCAACCCAGTTTTTTTTTCTTTTAATGTTTTTTTTTCTCTCAGCTATTAAGCTAGATATTCATGCATATCAGTACAGGTAATTCAGTTCTCTTCTCCTATTTAAACGGTGGCAGGGTGGGGTAGGGAACAGGAGAAAGAAGAGAAGGGAAGAGAGTGATTTTGAATGAGAATTAAACAACAAAGTTGCACTTAATAGTTACTGAGCTATTTCCTAGGCACAGTGCACCATCAGCCTTTGGTGTTAGCACTGTTGGTCTCCTGACATAGGAGTGCTGTGACCAGAAGAAAGTTTGTTCTGAGCTGAACTAGAGACAGGATTACTGCTGTGCATTTAGTGCAGCCGTGTGGTGGTAAGAAAGAGACAGGAGCCATGGTTTGACTTTTCCTTGAAGCATCCTACTTACTCTAGAATCCCACAGAAATCCTGCCTTTGTTCTTGAGGTTGGTGAGCAGGCAGCCAGTTCTTTCTATCAGGGTGCTCATCTCTAGGCTGACTTTGTCCATTGGACAGGGCAAGAACCAGCCTCGATGGCACGCAGCCGATGAACGGTTGGAGTTATATGGTCATTGTCATTGGAATGTCTAAGTACTTTCTGTGGCTTGTGTCCTGCTAGAGAACTGCTCTAAATAGCTTGAGAAAGATCAGAAATGTTAAGATTCTCAAGTTGAAAAAAGTAAGTCACCAAGAATACATGTCAGTTCTCTTTTATTTATTCTCTGCCCAGCAAAGTTCTAGTGGTATTCAGGATTTAAGAGGACTACATACCAGAGAGGGGCAGTGTTCAGTATTTCATTCAGTTTTCTTGAGTGTTTCCTGTGAGGTTGGAGGACCATCTTGCCACAGGCTATATTATCTTACCTAGGCTACATTTATTTTCTATTATTGCCTTTCATGTACATGCTGAGTGAAGTACCAAATTTTTCTTAGAATATACACATTCTAGAATAAGAGTATATACACACACACACACACACACACACACACACACACACACACACACACACACACACACACACACACTTTCATTGTGCCATCTTTCTTATCTGAACTCTGGCAGGTATTCCCTTCCCCCTCCACTTTTTACCTACTGAAAAGCTATAGTTTTTTGAAGGCATGTCCCTAAAGTTTTCCTCCCTTCCCAATCAGGAAGTGAACTTTATTTCCTTTCAAGTCCTTTCAAGGCCTCACTCTGTAGCCCTGGCTGGCTGGGAACTCTCTTGTGTAGACCAGGCCTCAAACTTGTGCCTGGTATGGTGTTCTCATGTAGTAACTTCCTTGAATAAAAATTAAGTATTTGACCCATATTTTCATTCTCCTATTAAGATATATTCTAAATCTTCTATTTTATTTAGACGTGTATGTGTAAGCATCCAGTATTTGAATGAGCAACTATTGCCAGCCTTTTAATTTTCCATATTTCAAATAAACTTTACCAGGGGCTTTTCCATAAAAAAAAGTATATTTCTTTATTCCTTTGAGACATGGCCTCACTATGTAGCCGTGGCTGACTCAGAGCTCTCTTATATAGACCAGGCCTCAAACTTGGGCATGTGTCACCACACCTGGCTGTTTTATAATTTTTGTCCTTAAACTAGCTTACAAGTCCCTTTGGCAAGTGACGGTCAATCTTGCACTCAGCAACTGCTCTTTTTCTGAGTAGCTGTTTTCATCTCTAGGTCACATGGTCATAGAGGCTGTGCCCGACACACTAAATGACATTTTATTCAAGCTGAAGGATTTCTCGTCCCCTTAATTTCTAATGCACTTTGGTGCTCAAATGCATCTCTTTCTTGCCCCCATTATCTGTGGACTAATGTGGAAGCCCAGGAGTCCTTTTCGCTGTCTGGTTTTTCCTGAAGTTTTTTGTTTTTGGTTTTTCGAGACAGGGTTTCTCTGTGTAGCCCTGGCTGTCCTGGAACTCGCTTTGTAGACCAGGCTGGCCTCGAACTCAGAAATTCACCTGCCTCTGCCTCCCAAGTGCTGGGATTAAAGGCGTGCACCACCATGCCCGGCTATTTCCTGAAGTTTTAAAAAAATTTTTTTTATCTCACTTATTTTTGTTGGTTATTTTATTTATTTACATTTCACATGTTATCCCCCTTCCCAGTTTCCCCTCCACAAACCCCCATCTCATCACACACACACCCCATTTCTATGAGGGGGCTTCCCTACCCTCCTACCCACTCCCACCTCAAGGAGGAGTTAGGGAAAGGACTGAAGGAGCCAAAGGAATTTGCAACCCCATAGGAAGAACAACAGTATCAACCAACCAGATTCCCCAGAGCTCCCAGGGACTAAACCACCAACCAAAGAATACGTATGGAGGGACCCATAGTTCCAGCTGCATATGTATCAGAGGATGGCCTTATCTGGCATCAATGGGAGGGGAGGCCCTTGGTCCTGTGGAGGCTCAATGCCCCAGCATAGGGGAATCCTGAAGTTTTTTTAAAACTTGATATCCTTGTTCCAACCCAAGATTAAGTTCTTCTGGCCAATACTTGACAGAGCTCACATTCCCCGGGCTGGTCTTGAATTTGTTATATAGATGAGGATGGCTTTGAATTTCTAATCCTCTTGCGTCTGCCTTGCAAGGTCTGGAGTTATAGGTGTGTGTTTCATCAGTTCTGTCTGCATTTTTGTTTGTGTGTTTGAGTTCTTTGGGTCTTTGACATTTCTGCTCTGTGAACACAAGCCAGGATTATCAGCTCAAGTGTAAGTTTTTTTTTTTCTTTTCTTTTTATTTTTTTTTTTTTAATTTTTTTGTAAGTTTTATCTTACAGTCTTTGGGAGATTTCTTCAACCTACACTGCTACTGAGATTATCTTTCAAAATTACGGTTATGAGATGCCTATTATGTGCTAAATGTATTGCCATTTGGGAATAGTGAATGTTCCTTTTCTTCACTCTGAGCCAAATAGGAACTTGGCAAGAAAAGGACATGTGGGACCTTGTTAATCATGCACATATGGATATAGCATCAGATATGGCTTCTCTGTAATGTGGTTTACATACTGTTAGGTTCAGTCCTTCCCAAACACAGTTTTTATTTGTGATTTTTTATTTGTGATTATTGTTATTTTTTATTTTTTCCTCTTTTAAAAAAAATAGATATTTTCCTTATTTCCTTATTTACACTTCAAATATTATCCCCTTTCCTATTTTCCCCTCCGAAAACCCCCTATCTCCTCCCCCCTCCCCCTCCCCCTGCTCCCCAACCCACCCACTCCCATTCCCAGTCCTGGCATTCCCCTATTCTGGTGCATAGAACCTTCACAGGACCTAGGGCCTCTCTCCCATTGATGACTGACTAGGCCATCCTCTGCTACATATGCAGCTAGAGCCACATGTCCTACCATGTATTTTCTTTGATTGGTGGTTTAGTTCCAAGGAGCTCTGGTGGTACTGGTTAGTTCATATTGATGTTCCTCCTTTGGGGCTTCACACTTCAGCTCCTTGGGTACTTTCTCTAGCTCCTTCATTGGGGACCTTGTGCTCCATCCAATGGATGATTGTGATTTTAGTTATTAAGAAAATCTAGCTAGTCGTTGCTGGTTTTAAAAGCAAACCTAATTTTGATTACTATTGCATTGTCAAGTGAGAGTGTGGATATGTTTTCTTCTTCTCTCAGCCCATGCTGAGGATAGGAATTATTATATGAGCATAGGATGTAGACTCTTGATAGGAATTATTAGGGAAACTTGTATTACAGCAAGTCAGTTCTGCTGCTGTCCTTAAGCTGCCCTTGGAGCCCTTGGATTGATACAAAAGCCCTGACCACGGCTGTCCTGATCCCAGGTCCAGCTTCTGAGATGCATGCTTTATTGGCTCAGCAGTCCATGCATTTTAAAGGCTGTAAACTCCAGACCAACTTTAAATTAAAATAAAAATTAAAATTAAAATATATTTTCTTCTAAGTCATGGGAAAGACATCTTCCCTTTTCTCCTTCCCCTTTGATAATCACAGAACCTCAGAATCTCTGGGAGATATTTCAAAGCAGAGCTTAATTAGGTCATGCTAGCTAGAAAACTGAAAGCAGAATTCTCGAGAATTTTGCATTGGGAAAATGCAATTTAGGTGTTCCTCTAAGAAGCAATAGTAAAATGGAACTGTCATGTCCTTATCTCAGGATAAGGAGACAGACCATTTGATGCCCCTGGACTTCTGTGAAGCTCAAGTTTTTTACTCTTATTTTTAAGCTTCAGCTGTATAGCTACCTAAGTTAGAAGCAGGAAACATTCTGAAAATGACATAAAACTTGGGTGGTTGGTCTCTGTTTTTTCCACAGCCTTTGAAGACCCTGATAGTGCCGTCGATGACCGGGACAGTGACTACCGCAGTGAGACCAGCAATAGCGCCCCGCCTCCTTACCACACAACTACCCAGCCCAACGCTTCTGTGCACCAGTTCCCTGTGCCTATCCGACTGCCACAGCAGCTCTTTCTTCAAGGCAGTTCCCATGACTCTTGCAATGACTCTATGCAGAGTTACGACCTTGATTATCCAGAGCGTCGGGCCCTCAGGTTGGTATTGATCCAGGTCCCATGATGGCAACTGACAGGATCCTGGTGATATGACGGGCCTTGGTGTCTTTCTCACATGCTTATGTTTAGACGTTTCCAGTGGCAATACTTGTCTTTGTGAGCCTGTCGGTGAAGACATGCCCACCTGGGTGAGCAGCTGAACAAAACCTGCTCCTTCTACCTCATCTCTTCTCTGCATCAGTAATTTTTACAAACAATTTACTAAAATCAGAAGTTCATAAGAAAACCAATATAATCTTATTACAGCAGATTTGGTATTTTTGCTGGAACTTTAATTCATTTTAGTATTTCTTTTCAATACATAATATTTATATGCTTAGATGAATTTTAGAATCTCCTACTGCATGCGTGGTCTTCCTGTATCTCATACCCTCCTCCTTGCTGGTTCCATTTATACTGCTCTTTTTATGTTCCCTTCCATAGACTACTCTCATATACTGTAAGTACAAAGGAAAATCTTAGGTTTGTGCTCTTCCCTATTCCCCAGTATTTAAAAAAACTATTTCAACTTAAAATGTTGGGGAAATAAGCCGGGCGTGGTGGCACACGCCTTTAATCCCAGCACTCAGGAGGCAGAGGCAGGCGGATTTCTGAGTTCGAGGCCAGCCTGGTCTACAAAGTGAGTACCAGGACAGCCAGAAAAACCCTGTCTTGAAAAACTAAAAAAAAAATAAAAATAAAAAATAAAAAATTGGGGGAAATAAAAAAAATGAATACTCATATTTTTGTTGCTTAGACTTAGTTGCATCAACACATAGCCACATTTATTTGATTTCATTACCTCTAGTATATTAATCTACATGTGCTCTTTTTCCTGACATTTTACAGTGATTTGCAGAAATTATGTTACATCACTAGAAGGTATGTCAGCANATAACTTCTAAGAAGGGGACTTTACCTTATATAACCTTAGTGCTATAATACTAAGAAATTTTATAATACAATACAATGACATAATCTAATACACAATTAAGCTCTCCACTTCTCCAGAGGTTTTTGTGCACATTTTTCCTTTTAAAAAACTTATTGTATTTTATTTTGAATCAGGGTCTCATGATAAAACCCAANCTAGCCAATATCACGTTTTAGTTTACTGTCAGTGTTAAAAGTATTTTCCATGAGATTTCCTCATATAACAACCATAATATAACAATTCTGAATCTAAAATGAGATATATTAAAATATATTAAGAATCGAATGGAAGTTGGCAACTACTCCTTAATGGTTTATTGAATGAGTGCTTAAATGTATGGCTTGGTTCCGGCAATGCTGGGGATTGGAGTTTGTGCCTTGTGCCTGTGAGGTCAGGTGCTCTGCTGCTGAGTGACCTCCCACACTCTGCACTCTTTATTGTTTTGTGACCCAGTGCATTTAATTAAAGATGCTCACATGAACATGGGGTGAGAGGTTAATTAGAGGGATTTGGTAACTTACCAGCATTGCTTTTTATGTTATTTTATTTCTTTACTTACTTTAGGCTGCAGGTACTTGATATATTGCCTAGGCAAGCCTGGAATGCCTGAGTTCACCTGATCCTCTTGCTTCAGCATCTTGAGTAGCTGTGATTAACATGTTTTATTCATTGATACTAGTTTATACTGGCCTACTTTAAGAAAATAGTATCAAAATTTGTTTTATGTTTGGTCTTCCTTTACATTTGGTCTGTGTGTGTAAGCATTAGATGCACAGGCCAGCACCATACTAATTGCACACTTTTCCAAACAAATTAACGTACCTAATCATTACATCATCTTGCTCATTTCCCTGGTTGTTGTAATAAATAGCATTTAGAAGAGCATACATTTTTCTATAACTTAAAAATTTACTTGTATCAATATATGTAATGAGGTCTAAANGTAACTATCATTTCAAACATAGGAAANATTAAAAGGATTTTTTAAAGTAAATCTTTTAGGTAATTGTTTTTTTCTTTTTTGAGACAGTCTCACTATGTAACCTTGACTGGCCTGGCTTAGGACTTGTTATGTAGATTAAACTAGCCTCAAACTCACAAATCACTAGGATTGTTTAAGCATGTGCCCTCTATGCCCAGCTAGTGTAGACATCTTTAAAANTCTGAAATGATTTTTCCTTTAGAAAGTTTGGAAGACTGGCTGGAGAGATGGTTAAATGGGTGAAAGCACTTGCCACACAGTGTAGCAACCTGAGGTAATATTCTCAGAGCTAAGTAAGAATTGGATTCAGTAGCACAATGATAGTAACCCCGGTGTTTATCCCCACCAGAAGTTGAGAGGCAAAGAGGAGATCAGAAACTCTCAGGCCAGCAAGTCTGGCACAGATAGCAGTGAAGAATAAGGGACTCCATTTCAAGCTCTGACCTGCACATGTGTTCTGTGGTACCTGTGGACCCATATTCACAACACGAANACATATGCATACATCATACACAAACCGCACTTAGAAGAGATGATGTTACTAGCATTAAGTATGAAGTATAAACAGTTCATAGATGTAGTTCATAGATGTAGTGTAACTAGGTTACACCGTTGTTTTAGTAAAAGAAATTTGAAATCCTCCAAGGAGCAAATGTGTTTTACAGAAAAAAAATAGAAGCATAAAAATAATTTAATTTACTGTGGCTGTCTGTAGGTTTATTTGGAACAATAAAGATTCTTTCCATGTTAGAGTTATGTTTGGGTTGTTTTGCGAGTGATGAAGAGAGTAATGAAACTTCATTGGAGAGTAATAAAACTGTGTCTAAACCATGTGTTGTTTAAGCCGGATGTTGTTATATATGCCTTTAGTCCCAGCGCCCACGAGTCAGAAACCAGTGGAGCTCTGTGGGTTCAAAGCCAGCCTGTTCTACACATCAAGTTCCAGGACAGTGAGTGCTAGCTACATAGTCAGTCCCAGACTTTAAAAACAAACAAACAAACAAAAAAGTATGTGTGTGTGTGTTGATTTCTTTACTTGGCCATTTTAGAGAATGCAGATTAAATTTAATCTGATGTTTGACATTTGAGTCTTTCTGTGTTCACTATCATTTAGCTGAGTCTAAATCTAGTGTTGAAAGGAGTTGAGACACTGCCATTCTCAACCAGGAAAGATGTTCAGTGGCTACACGACCACTGTGTCCTGCATTCCTATTACTTTTTTCCTTTTTGTTTGCTTGCTTAGTGGTTTGAGAAAGGTCTCACTGCATAGCCCTGGCTGTTCTGGAACTCACTATGTAGACCAAGCTGGCCTCAGACTCATAGAGATCCATCTGCCTCAGGCTCCTTTCTACTGGCATTAAAGGCACCACCAAGCCTGACTGTGTTCCTGTTTCTTAGTAAGTACCTGACACCTGAGAGAACATACTAAGCTGAAAGCCCCTGGCCTGTAGACCCCTTCTGTGTAGAAATAGAGAAAGTAGGCAGTCCCTGATGAATGAAGGGTCAACGGGCTTCTGTACTCACTGATTTAAACTAGACCTAGAGTTTGCAATAATCACCATGGGCAGGCATTGTCCTTTATGACCTTAGTACTTTTGGATTCACAAGCAAAAAATTACACTGCTTTAAATAATTTGCTCGTTTGGTAGTGTTATACTTCTGATAGCCAAAAATTATTTTTGGAATTCATGTTTTTTCTTTTTAAAGATACACATTTGGCTATAATCTTGTACATACAGCCTCAAATATAACATTCAGCAAGTTAACATTTAGATTTCTTTTTAGACTCAAACACATCAACAAATATAGGATCCTTGAAATCTTTTAATACTTCTTTTGGGTGTACTTAACTGTTCTAAACTTGGGCATTCTGAATTCAATGTGGATATTAATAAAACATGTATAAACTTTGTTTCTCAGAAAATAAAAGAAACAAAAAAATTAACAGTGATAAATGGTAACAAGTGAAACTTAAATTGATATTAAAGCTGTTGTTTTCCTGATGTAGAAATGCTTTGTACTGACACAAGATTGGTTGACACATGTGGATTTCCTTTTCATGTTTTTTCATGTTTTTAAAAAATCATATTGGAAATTTTAGTATGTAAACCCATTGAACAGGTATTGAGTCTTATAACTCATTTTTTCCTTTTCTCTGTTTCTCCTTTTTTCATTTTCTTTATTCCTCTAATTTTAACATCTTACATCAGACAAGACTGGCAGGCTAGGAATGACAAAATTAGGATTATTTCAGCTTTTTCTAATGCTAATTACGAAGAGCAAGAAAATAAATATGAGATGAATGAGAGAACATCACAAGACTTTCTAGAAAATAATAATATATATTTGAAGGAAGTAGGGGTCAAAGAAATGACAACCTTTTCAAAAACTGATGAGAAGCACAGCCAACCAAACCAGCCAGAGTACAGTTTCAGAAAGCTATTGCTCAAGAGCAAGTGTGGCCATAAGTGTGAAGCACCTGCACTTGCCAGATACCCTCAAAAATATAACACAATAGATAGGAGGAGGAAAAAATCCTTGTACAGCCATTCTGAAGATAATGAAAGATGGCATTATAATACTAAGAGTAATTCTAAATGTGCATTTCCTGATACTGAGAATTCTGCTCCTTACCACATTGAAAAGAAGAAACTAAACTATCCAATTTTTTGCCCTTACAAAAATGGATTTGTGAAGAGCAGCACCTGGAACACAAACTTGGACAGCAATGATTATGGTCTGCCCTATTGTTTAAGGAACTATGGAAATGTATCTGGCTCTAACTGCTCTGTCACTAATATTACTCCACTAGATATTTTTGATGACTCTACCAGCAGTACTTCTGAAGAAATTTTAGGTTCCCCCATTTCTGATGAGCAGAAAAGTATGTCACCAACATGGCACTCATCCAATGTCAATCATATAGGAGACTTTTCTGAAGAATATTATGTAGAAAATTCAGCATTGCCATTACAAAGGATGAACTGTAATGTAAACACAGTTGGAGATTTGTCCAGATGCTCTATGGAAGATATGACCCCTTCCTTTGTTGAGGGACCCAAAGAGAAATATGTTGACACAATGGATGAGCTTCAGTGTTTGGTAGAAACAGTGTCAGAATATTTAGCAGAGAAGGAAGAAGAGATTAATAGATTTGGTTCTCTTTCAAAAACTAAAGAACCACATGTACACAATACTGCTGTTGCTAATGCAGAACAGAAAACATCTGAGAATCAAATATCGCCTTTAACTGTTACTCAGAATGCCAAGGCCAAGGCTATATCTTTCCCTGAGCTGAATGAAGTAAAGTGTGCTGTTGGTTCTTTATTCAGTTCACTAACAGAAAAGGTAGGTTCAGGCACAAAGCATCTTACAACCTCTGTGGAAAAACTAGTTCATTTAGTTCCAGAGAAGACAGAAACTCAGAACCAAACAGAGACAGTTAGTTTGGGACCTAACCCCAGTGTCAACTCCATATTGGAGAAGGATCTTTCTGCACAGCCTTTATTATCCTGTCAAACAACTGATGATAAGGATGCTGTCAGAGATGGCAGGACCTCTGAGGATGAGCACCTAGGTGATAAGACTAAAGAGGAAATCTTTCAGGACAGCACAGAAACTATTAGAAAGGACGCTGCTCCACACACTCAGAGTTCAATTGTGAAGTCTGTTTTCAGCATGCTGAATCCATTAAAGATATTTTCCGAGAAAGAGGAAACCAAAAATGAAGATCATAGCAAGGTATCGAGAAGGGAAAGCTCTGTAGGGTGTGGTTCTGAGTCAAATCAAAGTGAGGACCTCCTGGACAACCAGAGTAGTGGTCTTGCTGCTCTAAATAGAAGTAAAAGAGAAACTGCAGATCTCCAAATGCAAGCAAGGGAAGATTTGCTGTCCTCACAAGTGGCCGATGAACCTTCAAACTTAGATAGTAGTACAGGTAAGAAAGGTGGTACAGAGAGTCAGTTGGAAGGAAAACCTTGTGTAGAGCTTTCTCTATCAAAAGACCAACCACAACAAAGTGCCAAAGATACCATGGGGCGTTGTGGTGTAGCTGGAAGTACCTTTGCAAATCAGGAATCTTCTACAAAAGCACTAGAGGAAGACAAAGTTACCAGTGATGATGATTTCCTTGAGCCACTACGAAAATCATTCAGTCAGTTCCTGTTTACTTCTCCTGAGAGCTGTAAAAAGGAAACTTTGTCAGAATCTGTAAAAATTCTTAAGCTGGAGGAAGATGGACAGGAAAGAGATGCTAAGAAAGATGGACATTCATTTTCATTTAGTAGAAAACTGCATATTCCGTTTTTCAATATTCTTAGCCATTCTGAAAAGCATCAGGATGTAAAAGAAAAAGGAAGCATTTTTCCTCTGTTTAAATTTCCTCTCACTGACAGTCATAGCACTGTTAATAATCAGAGTTCTCACAGCTCAGTAGCAACCACTGATAAAGAGGTCCAACAAAATTGCCACATGGATACCAGACTTAGTTCAGTAAAATCTAGTTCATTTCCAAATATTCACAATCATGTAGAGAAACTGGGTAGTACTGAGGAATTCAGTAAGAATGACCAAATAAATTGTCCTGAATATGTTAAACATAATTCATTAAAATCTAGTTCAATTTCAAATATTCATAATGATCCAGAGAAACTTAACAGCATAGAGGAATTTAATAAGAGTGACCAGACACATTGTTCTGAAGATGAAAAACATAACACAATGAAGTCTGACTCAACCTCAAGTATTAATAGTGATTTGAGGAAATGTGAGAGTTTGGAGGAATTGAACCCAAGCAGCCATGCAGCAGTAGAGCACTATGAAAAAGCTGACCCCGATGATGTGCTTAAAGAACAACACATAACTGGAGCGCTCGCAGAAGAACGTGTGAATCTTACACAAGTGGCATTTCCCTTGATGTCAGACTCTTCATTGGAGCTTATTTCTGCCATTTCAAAATCCACATTGGTTAATGACATTAATGAAGACAAAGTTGAAAATGAAACTTCTGACAAAGGAACCCAAAGAGGCTTCCTTTCTGGCATTTTAAGCAAGTTTGCTTCTCTAGAAAACATGCCTAGTCAACAGGAATTCAACTTGAAAAGTGACAGTTCCCACCAGAAGAATAATACCTCAGGCTCATTACTCTCTGGAATATTTAACTTGATATCAAACAGCAGTGTGAATGATTATAATCCAGTTGAAGCAAAGTTGATATCTTTAGATGATACAAAAAAATTGGATAGACGTAAGCATTTATCTACAGATGAAGTCCCTGTTGACTCGTGTGTGACTTCTGAGAACCTGAGAAGCCAGGTTGAAAACAATGTAACTTCTAGCTTTATAAAAAATTCTTTGTCATTATCAAAAAAAACCATGCCATCATCTGATGGTTGGGATAATAATCATATTTGCCCTCCTGCATGGAAAAACCAGGAGTGTGAAAAAGATTGCCCTTCTGAGAACATACTTTGGTGTACTGAACAGGCTCCCTTAGAGAAATCTTTGACTAAGCGGCCAAGACCAAACCATATTCTTGAGATAAAACTACATGAAAGGTCAAACAAGTTAAGTTCACCAATACTAAATACTAACATTTTAAGTAAGTCAAATCATTATCAGGCTTTTGATGAGGACTGTTTTGAATGGGATCCTGATACAAAAGATTTCTCCAGAAACTCCAGAAGACTTCAGCCAGTTTATCATTTGTTGAATCAAAATACATTTCCATCAGCAGATGCTTTCTTGTGGCCTGACTCAGAAAATCCAGTAATAAATTTGTGCCAAAAAGATCAAAATGCAAATATATTTGAGTGGGGCACAAATCCAAACAGTGTCATTTCATGTGACTTACCATATGAATCATTCAACCAGTTAGCATTTAATGAAGGTTACTTATTAAGAGGTGATATGTGGGCAGCCAACTCATGTGGAAATTCTGGTTATCTTCCAGTTAATGAGACCAAGAATTCTCTAGAAGAATTGCCCATTGATTTAAGTTACTCTTCAGATTATGAGAAAATTATGTGCTCTCTGCTACAACAAGAATCATTAGGAATGGATGGAAACTTGATCTTTTCAAGTTTTGGTTATGAGTATCAGGAGTGGTTATCATATCTTGAAAATGGAGTTTGGTGGCCCTCGGAGGATGGGAATTATGGATATTATATGTTTCATGATGGTCAGTATATATACTCTCTCCTCACTGATTCTACTGGGCAGTATGTATATTTATTTATACCTGATTATTATCATGAATATCTGAACTATAATTTACAAACAGATGCTCTCCCAAGTATTATGTTAGATGACAACACTATTTCTGCCCATAGTCTTCAAGTTCATGACAAGGAAGATAATTTATTATGGTATGTTGAAGAAGAACCAATTGAAGACCCTCTTGACTTATCTATAACTTTGCCGAGAAGTGAGAGGTCTTTGTATGTAAATCTGGAAACCTTTTCTCAAGTATTTGAGTCAAGTTTTGACCAAAGTGATAAACCATTAGATTTTTCAGGCTATAATTCTCAAAAGTTTAAAAGAGATTTTAGATCTTTCATAGGGAGACCCTATTGTTCAGAAGATCTTGAGTGTATATTGGATCTTAGAAACAAGCCTGGAACTATGAGCAATCATACCTTAAATGGAGGCCCAATTATTCAGAGAGAGATGAACTGGCCTTTGCCTAAAAAGTCATCAGCTCACCTTTCCAGGTTCCACTTCCATCAGTCATCTTCTGAAGAACCTTCCTCTTTAATTCATCCTGAGAGCATGACTGAAAGTTTACAAAAAGAAACCCCACCAGTGAACAAACTGACTCCTGTGTTTTCTATTTTGGGCACCCTGATTAGAAGAACTTTGAATTTTGACAAAAATGAATCTGTAGATGGTTTTGTCATACAGAAAACAGATCAGCAATCAGAGTTATCTGAGCCCACACATGATAGTCTTCAGTCATTAATCTTGAGTAAGCAATTATCATGTCACTCCATAAAGGAGGACAAAAGTCATCCTGAGGATTTGGAGAGAAAGATGGTATACAGTGTTCAGCAACCAGAGTTTACTGACAATATAAAGCAAGAATTCTCTTTACATCAAAATGATCACATAGATAAAGAAAGCTTATTAAAAGCTGGTTTTCAAGTAAGCCAAACAGCTCTTAAAGTTAAGACAGCTGTAGAAGATGTTAAAATAATTACAGCAAAGTCCATTGTAGATCCTCTTGCACCACAGCTTAGTAAAGATGAACAAAAGAATTGTGAACTTCTGCAAGACCAGTCTTCCAAAGAGTCTGAGAAAACTTTGCTTACAAGTGCACTGAAACTCTTTGGTTGGGAAGAAGGATCATCAGTAAGTACAGTAACAAGTGAGGAACCAGCATCTGGAATTTTGAACCTCTTTAAAACCCGGGTGAATAAGGAAGAATCACCAGACTTGGAAAAGATTGGTGATAAAGGTGGAAAGATTTCATCTCAGGAAAAGAAGGAATCTTCTGGTGTTGCAAATTTTTTTGGAACCCTTGGAGATTTCTTTAAAGCCAATGTGTCTCCCATGCAGACAACTGAAAATAAGCCTGTTTCTTTAGTGACTGATGAGGATGAAGGAAGGTCATGTCCTAACCCTTTAAATCTAGTGCATCAGGATACAGGAAATTTTCCTCCATTATCAGTCCCCTCAAAAAAGAAGGTTAGAATTAGAAGTCTTACCAAACAGACCACTATTGATGACAGTGGGCTAAGAGAACCATCAACCAGGGAGATGCAGAGTAATGGTTTGAATGAAAAAGAGGTACCTGTCAGGGATCACCAGGTACAGCAATCAACAGGCAGTGCCAACGAGTCTCCCAGAGACTCTTTAAAAGGAACTGGTGCTGTAGCTACAGGAACAGAAGTTCCAAGAAATAATAAGTCTTTTGATGCTCTGAGTAGAAAAAATACAAACGAACAAGATAATTTTCCTAACCAAGAATGGAAAATTTCAACTGCTATACCTGCATCCCAGCAAGAATTGCCACCCAGAAGGAATATATTTTCTTTCTTAACTGGATCTGAAAAATCTGAGAACAAAAACTCTGTAGCTCTCCCAAGGGCCAGATCTCAAGCAGAAGGGCTGTTCACTCTTCCTTCCTTTTTCTCCACAGCTAGCTTAAGCACCAAGAAGGATGCCTCTCGCAGCAGCTCTGCTTTCAGTTTGTTTAACTTGTCTGTTTTGAAGGAGAAGCAGCAGCCCTCTGAGGAGAAGCAAAGCCTCTCAGCTATTGCTCCAGTAACTGCCCAGCCTTGTAGGAGGCCAGTTGTTTCTGTAGACACAGGAGACATTATGACACAGGAAGATTCTGCCGCTCATAAAGAAAGCCTAGTTCACCAAGTAGTTTATGAAGAGCAGATGGCTCCTTGTGTATCCACTAACAGCACCACTAAGCTTACTACCTCCCTTGTAGACAAGCTCCATATAGAGAAAACCCAGGGACAAATGAGTTCCAGTAAAGGAGGAGCAGAAGGAGCAACTGCTTTTGATTTTCAGGTGAATCAGTTGCCAGCCAATGTTGTTCCTCTTTTACCAGAATTTCAGGAACAAGCCCTGGGGGTAGCTCCTCAGGAAGAAGAGGCTTTCCATCAGGAAATCTCCAGGGACTCAGCAGCTGAGTCTTTTCCTTATGACAATGGTTTGAATGAGAAGCTCAATGATTTAGATGTTTGTACTGAACACCAAAATGAACGATTTACCACTGGCTTATTGAACTTGCCTTTGGAACATGGCTCTGACAGTCTTTCAACACAGATCCCGGATTTACCGTCTGCTTCTCCAGACCCAGGGCATACAGGGCTTTTACAGAACCAAGATGCAGACAAATTAGAAGACAAAACAGTATTAGGCTCCAAAGTAGAAATGATTTCAGGGTTTGTGACCAAAGTAAAATCTTTTTCTGGGTCCTTAATTGAACAGCCTAAGACTTTTTCTGGATTTTTTTCTACTCCTAAATTGCCAAAGAAAAATTCCTTTTTTTCGTTTTCCTCTGCTGCATCATCTCAGCCCCTCAAAAATGAGCTGTTTGGAATTTTCAGAAGTCCCAAACCAGAAACAAATAAACAAGAACCATCTATGAGTACTTCATGCTTTCAGAGTGGTTCTTCCAGAGACCCTGTAGGATCAATTCCTCCAAAAAGCTTGCCTGGAGAAGCTGCCTGTGCAGGACTTAATTCAGAGTCTTCTCTCAGTGCCTGTAGCATAACTGTGGTTGATGCAAAGTTGGAATCGGATCCATTGACAGATGACCCCAAACTAATACCTGAAATGGAGAAAAATATTCCTGAAAGTATTTCAGAACCCCCATGTTTTGAAGTACTTGCTACTACATCTTCCATCTCAGAGGATGATATGGGACAAGGAATATTATCTTTGAGTGATGAAGGAGACATGGGGCTTTTGCAGGGCACAGACACAGAGGCCTCATTGGAAGCAGAGCACATTCTTCCTCCAACACAGTTACAGTCAGATCCTGCCTGTATTGCCAAAGAGCTTCCCCCTTCAAGCCAACCACTTCTTAAACTAGAGCCAGAGCCAGAGCCAGAGCCAGAGCCAGAGCCAGAGCCAGAGCCAGAGCCAGAGCCAGAGCCAGAGCCAGAGCCAGAGCCAGAGCCAGAGCCAGAGCCAGAGCCAGAGCCAGAGCCAGAGCTTCTGATGGCCAGCACAAATCAGTTCTTCGGGCTTGCAACCACTTCTCTAGAAACTAGTACTTCACTGTTTGATGAGGCAGGAGCCAGTGATAACACCACACTAGAAACACAAGGATATCATTCCTGTCCTTTGCAAGAGGAACCTGTGCTTTGTCCCAAAGAAAGTTCTAGTATACATCATGCCCCAGAAGATCCACCTGTAGCCCCCCAGGAAACAGAGCAGACAAGACCTCGTTTTGAGATCCCAAATATGGCTAGTTGGCCAAAGCTTCACTTCCCATCCACTCCTGACCATGGGAAAACACTGAGTTCAATCTTTAACCCCTCTAGCTCCTCTGGTAACATGACAGCAGAGGCTGGCTTAATGTCAGGTTTCAAGAAGTTGTCTACTCTCTTTGAAGGAGCTAGTGAGGGGAAAGGAGGTATTCTAGGAAATGATCCAAAACTGGTTTTTGGAAAGAAACTGGATCTTTCATTTCCATGGTCGAAAGAGAATAAAGGAGACCCGGAGCAGATGCCTGCAAAGTCATCTCCGGTTTTGGTTGTTAGTGGTGATCAGGACCTTATCATCAGCAAGGCTAACAAAATTTCAGAGTCTTCTCAAATACCTAGTGGTAGTCCTAAATCAGCTGACATCTGTACTCAGCCCTCTGGGACCACAGAACAGTTGGTGGCCAAGCCAAGTGACTATGCTCATGAGCTTTCAAAGTCTGGTGAAGTGGAAAGGCAGCTGGAAATTTCAGCATCTGAAGAACACTGGGGTGAAGACAGCAACCTGTCTGGATCTGCTTGTCCTTCAGAGAAACACAAGGAAGAACACTGTGCTCAGGCAGCAAAGCAAGAAGAGATGTCTGCTAGTACTGGCTCTGTTTTGAATGTGGGGCAGCTAGTCATTCCGGAGGATGTCAAGGAAAGAGTGACAAACAAAAGGCCGGTTCTCCATTCAGACATCATAAATGGTTTTAAGGAATTGACCATTTATGATGCAATTGATTAGTAGTAGATTATCATAGCTTGCTTCAGTCCATCCCATGTCTTTCCTAGCACCTGAGCTTCATGTTAATTAGGGGCTAAATGACAAAAACGAAAGTATGGGTATTTTCACTCTCTCCCTTTTCTAATGTCATTTAGTGGACAAGAATTCATTTAGTGGACGAGGAGCATCTAGCATAAAGAAAAGAATATTTACATAGGCTGGTTTGTTCTGGAGAAGGGAAGACAAGAGAACGTTGCAAGTATTTAAGGGCTATCTATTCTAAGTATATAATTCTAAGTATATAATGCTTTCTTGGGTCTTAGACACTTACAGTAGAGTAGATGGGAATAGTCGTAGTTTGCTGTGGTTTCCCAAGTTTTCTAAGATGTCTCCCCAATGGCTGTGAGGCTATAAAGTAAAATACAAATTGCAAAGAATGACTTAGGATCATCTGTATTCTACATCCTGTTCCACATGGATTTGTAAGACTTCTTCAAGGGTCTCTGATACACTGTGAGACTCTCACAGTGCTCTGGACTGCGCAGCTACAACAAAGGATAAGCTGGGCTGCCATGACACTTTACTCAAAGCTGAAGTTCTTTTGCGGCTGTTCTTTCCTCTGGAGCGCGGAACAAGGTCTCTCTGTAGAGGTTATTATTACTGCCCCGATCATAGACACTGCACAGGGTATTAGAACAGTGGAGAGAGAGAGAGAGAGAGAGAGAGAGAGAGAGAGAGAGAGAGAGAGAGAGAGAGAGAGAGAGAGAGAGAGAGAGAGAAAACATATTAGAGCTACTCAGACATTGACCTGATACATGTTCTGCTAATAAGTACTGAAGAATCAGAAATCAGCCTGAAAATAGCACGTAACTTAGAATTATCTCTTCAGATAACAACAATGCTCTCTCTTAATCTGTCCAAAGGTAAATATAAGACCTTAAGTTAAAGACTAGACTCTGGCCAAAACAAACCAAAACAAAACCAACTCTCTTTGCATAAAAGCTTTCCAGAAGGATACCTGCTAGTAAGAAAACGAAAGGAGGATTAATAGCCCAGCACCAAGTCCTTCTGTGTTCATAAAACTGAACCCTTTAGAAGATGAGCTTCAGGATTCCAGGGGTACCCTGATGCTATCACCAGTCTGCCTTCCCTGCCACTGTCACAGCTTCTCTCTGCGACAACTGCTGGCTCTCACAGCTGCGAACTTTCTTTCTGTGCATGGGAACTGAGGGACTGAGGGAGGGCTGGCCTGGCCTCACATCACATACAGAAACAACTTTGATCCTGATCCAGGGGAGTGGACTTAGTTCACTTTAGGCATAACTGAGCCTTGACCTGAGAGAAGCTCAGCTACAATGGATAGATATATCTTGGGGATATTTCCCATGCCTCTGAGGGTATCACTATTGTATTTGTGATCCTGAAACCTGTGGAATTCCTTTGCAGAATTTCTTAATCCTGGTCTTCATTTAGTGATTTCCATACTTTACCCTGCAGACTGAAGGAATATGTCTTTCTGCTTTGCTAAGGCATAGGCGCACACATTTGTAACTGTAGAGGAAGCAATAAGGGCTTCTTTTTATTAAAGAATAGAAGGGTGGGGCTCATTTTCTTCACTATGTGGAATTTGGAAAACTTTAATCACAGCCACTGGAAAAGTTTCTTTAGAAGAAACTGAGTAAAGAATTTTGTAAATATGCAGCAGGCCAGCTTACTGTTTCTTCATTGTACTGACAGGTAGCAATTAGGTAAAATAGTTTCTGAAGTCAGGGCTGAGGGTCAGTGGTGACAGAGGCTTAGCATGTTGTCCTTTTTCCTTTTGTGATTGACTAGACCAAGTTTTCTAGATTGAAATGTTTGTCCTTGCTTCCTAGGAACCTTCTGTGTGTGATTATTCCTGTGCCATGCAATTATTAGTTCCCGAGTGTGCCTATATTTGTGGTCCTGTCCTTGGTTTGTGTTTATTTACTAATTTGTTTTCTTTTCACTCTCGCAGCCCTACCAGCAGTAGTAGGTATGGATCCTCCTGTAATGTGAGTCAAGGAAGCTCTCTGCTAAGTGAGCAAGACGATGATGGTCGGGAAAGGGACTCCATTCATTCTAGTCATAGCTATGGCAGCCTCTCCAGAGATGGCCAGGCTGGTTTGGGAGAACAAGAGAAAGCCTTGGAAGTGACATGTGAATCAGAAAAAGAGAAAACAGGTGACTCCAAGGATAGGAGAGATGATGCCACAATCCACCCTCCTTCAGATCTGGTGCTACATAAGGACCATGTCCTAGGACCCCAGGAGAGGTAGGTGATGGCTAGTTCACATGCAACCTGTTTGTTGTATCTCTTATTGAATACAAACACTTTTCACTTATTTTCTTGCAGCTGGGGGGCAGGTACAGCAACAGTGGTCAAGTTGGTACACCATCCTTTGATTTTTGTTTGATTTCCAAGATGTTTGAGGGACCTGTGTTACCGAGGTACAGGCACACCAGGAGTTCTTGAGCGTGCAGTCTGAAACTGGGCCTGAGCCCCGCAGGTTTTTTTTTTCCCCCAGTGGTTCCTTTTGCTTAGGGATCCTTTAATTTCTTTTGTGAACATTTATGTTTGGTTTTATTTTACCCTGTCTGAGGGAAATCAGAACAGGATTAGCCAGACTTAATACAGTTGCTGTACTGTACATGGCTTGACAGTGCGTTTGACATTTTTTTATCTATAAGGAGAACATTTTATAATGTATCTTTGGCCAAGTGTGGTGTGCACCTGTAACTCAGTTCCCTGGAAGCTGAAGCAGAAGGGTCAGGAGCTTAAGACCAACCTGAGCTACACAGTGAGATTCTCTCTAAATATAGCATCAAAAAGAACTAAAAGTGGTCGTGTAATAAAGTTCAGTATAGAATTTGAGTGTTCCTTCTATACCTCTGAGCTAACCTGTTTAGAATAGCTGAGAGGTTTGGGCATAGTAGTTCACTCAGCTATTGTTGACATTTTTTAGGACAAATAATCATTATGGAAAACTAGTATTCATTTTAGGGCACTTGTTAGACTCTCTGGCCTATACAGTAGATGGCAGTCACCATGACCAGGGTGACAAGCAAAGCTTTCCAGACATTGTCAGATATTCCTCCAGTACAAACCCCTCCCATGCCCAGTTGGAAAAATAAGAGCACAGCTTAGCTTTCCGACATGTAGATCTCATCATAGACCTCACACCAGGACAGTGAGTGCTGTGACTGGACAAATCATACAGCTTCCTGAAGACTATTGTACAGTCACTTTCTCTTCTTTTTATAAGTTATGGTCTTCTGTTGTAGCCCAGGCTGGCTCCAGATTTGTAACTTAACCCTCTGGTTGCTAAGATTATAGGCATGTGCTACAATGCCTACCTCCATAATGCCCAGCTCCATTCTGGTTTTTAGTCATCTGTTGTACTTCAGTTAATAGTTGAGAGGCCCAGGAGACTAAGGTCCAGACCAGGCCTCTTACTGGGTTGTGGTCCACCACTGGCTGCTTCTTTATGGATCTTGAACCTGACATTAATGTTGTCAGGGCTGAGCTTTTGGCAGAGAGGTGAATACTTCACATGAGTACTTGTTTATCTCCATTAGGCCAAAAGGTAGCCAAATTCTTAGCCAGAGTACCTTGACTCAAAGTGCCCACAGATTTTTTGGAACAATTAGATGCCATCAGAGTCTGGCATAATTTTTGCATGTGTAGGCAGTAGACGTTTGTCTGCCACCTTGACTATAAGCTATAAGGAGGAAGGAAAATATTGTCCAGTACTAACCACTATTCCAGCTGAGAATCTAGCCAATGGCCTACTGTAACATAGAGTTTCTGCCTCCGAGGTACTTGGTTATATTTACTGTTCATTTCACACAGGCTGTCCCTGAGGCAGCTCAACGTACACAATGATGACAGGAAAGGGCTATCTCCCCCCCCCCCGCCCCCAGTCATCCTTAGATGGAGTCTCAGCATTGGAAAGTCTTCCAAAACAGTGGAACAGGAAGGGTTTACAGAACAAACTTTTTTATTAACAAAGCTATGCAAATCCCAGGGGAGGCTGGTGGTCTCTAGCAATGAGGGGGTATGTGGCATGGTGGGGAGTGCATGCTCACTCACTTCACTCGATCTGTGACTTCTGCACTTGATGGTGACCCAGGCTCTGGCTGTTGCTGCTCCTTTTATCACCTCAAGTGTCTGAGCTATCTCATGTGGGTACATGAGAAAAGGAGAAGGAATGGGGAGTGGAAAGATGTAAGGAGTTGTTATTTTAGACAGGAATTGTTTTCAAAATAATTATTCAGAACTCCACTGTTTTGTGGCCTGAATCACTAGCCAAGTGTAGGCATGAGCGCAGACTGTTTTATTTTAGACATGGCAGTCCTGCCTGGGCATTGTCACTTTGTTGTCTCTGCTATTTACAAGAAATGCTCTTCTCTGTTTCAAGTCTTCCTGAGGAGAATGCATCGTCGCCATTTACCCAGGCCAGAGCACACTGGTTTCGAGCGGTTACCAAGGTCCGACTCCAGCTTCAGGAGGTAGGAAATTTGTTCCAATAATGGTTGGGACAGTTTTTTCCTTTGAAACGTTTGGGAGACATATGGTGCTGAAGAAGCTGTCAGTAATTAGTCATCTTCTTGCAGTGTGCTTCTGGGAATGCATGGCAATTAAGCGAGGGCCTTAAGAGATGGGAGGTGGCCTTAGCTGTTTGATGAAAATCAAATAGGCCTAGTAGGTGGGAGCTTGAAGGTGGGGTTAAATGCTTATTTTCTCTACTACCATTTCTTTGGTGCAGTGTTAAGGTAGGGAACAAGGCCTCTTAGGTAATTCGTTGTAATTTTTTATTGACTGGTTTATAGGGCTGGAAATAAGGTACAGACATTTTTATGGGAAAATTTGGCTCCTGCTTTAAGGCCCCAAACATGGACACATTAAGACCTGCAGTGAGGGAACCAGAGAGAGGGCTTAGTAGGCTCGGGTACTTCTGTGTACGTGTGAAGATCTGGTTTGGCTCTTAGCACCCATGTAAAAAGCTGGGCATGAATGCATGCCCCTGGAGCCCTAGTACTGTGAAGGGAAATAGAGACAGGAGGGTGACGGGGGCTTGCTGGTCACCATTCCATTTTCAGACCCTGTGAAAAACCCTGCCTTAGAATTAGGCAGAGTGATAGGGGAGCAGGGTGCCTGACTTCCTTAGGCCTCCATGGACCTGCACACGTATGATACACACACAGAAACACACAAGGGGGTGGTGAGAGCAAGGGAGATGGAGAGAGGGGGACAAAGAGGGAGAGAGAAAGAGGGAAAATGTAAAAATAGATGATGTAGTTCCACAAGTAACTTGGGAGGAACAGGTTTATTTCCCTTGCGGTTTATAGTATTGCATAAAGACACGCAGGAACCTAAGGCAGGACCCAAAGAGAAGCTATGGAGGAATACTGCTGACTGGCCTGCTCCCCATGCCTTGTTCAGCTACCTTCCTCATGCAGCCCAGGACCACCGGCCTATGGGTAGCTTTGCTCCTAGTGAGCTGGGCCTTCCAGTGGTTACCATTAACCAAGAAAAATCCCTGCGGACAGTGTGATAGAGGCATTTTCCCAGTTGAAGTGTCTCCTCCCAGATAAATTTGTTTTCATCAAATTGACATAAAACTCACCAGAATAAAAATAATTTATTGTTGGGAGTTGGTGGCGCATGCCTTTAATCCCAGCACTTGGGAGGCAGAGACAGGCAGATTTCTGAGTTCGAGGCCAGCCTGGTCTACCAGGACAGCCAGGGCTATACAGAGAA
>NC_034611.1:47997813-48010805 GCF_900095145.1 Mus pahari
TTTCCTCTTAGCAAAACGTGTCCTTATCTGTGCATCAGAAGACAGGCAGTCTTTAGGCAGAAGGGTTGTTTTTAAATGATGGCGGTAGTAGTCACTAGTGTAAAACTTGGCAGATATTAAAAACTCAGGCATGCTCACATGTGTACATGCACCCTTTAAAGACTAGTTTGAAACCCAAGAAAAGTTTTTGTACAGTCCTGTAACTCTGTACCCTTCATCAGCTGCTGCCTCTGCCCCCCTTTACATCTGTCTCGGTGTCTCCCTCTATTGTGACCACTCTCTTTAAGAATCAGTTGGGTTGTAGAAAAGAGAGTCTGCCATTCCTAAATATCTGTGTCCTCCCCTAAAAATAAGGCCACTTCTCTAAGTAACCATAATCACACTCTCAAGAAAACACCAGTAGTAGCTCTAGTATTAGGATGTCATGCAGATTTGCCAGCTGCTCCCCACATGGTCTCTTTCTCTTCTGATCCAGAATCTAATGGCTGCCTTAGCTGCAGTCTCTTATGTCTCCTTCAGCCTAGAGCAGTTCTCAGTCTTTGTTATCCTCACAGTTTCAAATGATGAAAGCTTTCCTTTTGTAGCATGAACCCACTGTGTGTCCTCATGTTAGGTTCAGGCCACACATACTTGATAGGAATTACAAAAGAAGTATCTACCATGAACCTGTCCTGCCATAGTTGACAGTGGCCTTCACATTTGGTTTAGTTGTATCAGCCAGATCGCTCCGCTGTCTGCCCTTCCTTTTGTAGTGAGAGCCCCTGAGACTGTTGATACGTGTTCCTCTTCAGATCGGTACCTACGAGTAGTGACGTGTGTCTGGAGCTACCACTAGTGGTGGTAAGTTGCAGATGCTAACTTTGTTCCCGTCGTCCTTTCCATAGTGCAGTGTGTGTTCCAGTATAAGAAAAGTTTCCTTTTCACCTATTAATGCCATCCAGTAAGACTCATAGGCCTGTTAGTGCACCAGTTTTAATATATTATTATCATTTATTTTGATAAATTATTCTGATTAACCTACACACACACACACACACACGGCTTTGTGGATTGTTTTTAAGTCAGTGTCTCACTATTGTAGTTGTAGTCTTTGCTAGCTTGGAGTTCCCTATGTACTCTAGGCTAGTCTCAAACTTTCAATCTTTCTGTTTAAGCCTACTGGGATTATGTAATGTGCTATTACAGCCAGCTTGCAAAATATAAATTTAAATTTTTAAAAAATTTGGTTCTTGGAATCAAGTTCTTATTCCAGGGGCCAGACTGGCTACAAACTTACCCCCTTCCTCCATCACCCTTCTGTGTGTTGCAATTGCGAATATATTTAAAAATGTCTGTTTTAAAAATGTTTTTTAATCATTAATTAATTTTATTTAATTTTAATTAATTAATATTAATATTCTTAGATGTCAGCTGCTAATTTGTTATGCTTTTCATATTTTCATTTACATGCTGTAATATGTTAATATAATTGTATGTATATATAATCTGAAGTGAATAACATGTCCAGCAAATCAAATACTGGGAGTCTGTCAATCTGGACTGTCTTACAAGAGGAAATCAAACATTTAAACTGACATCTGTAGAGTCAGTGTCATAGTGCTGACTTTTTATTTGAGTATTTTTAAAGTGAAAGTCTTGAAATTCTACTATAAAGTACAATCATCTCCCTGTAAAAGGAAAACTCAGAATGACAATAAGAAGAATGTGTTGGTCAGAGTACAATCGGTTATGACTTTAAAGTGATTATTATTCAAAATATACCCCCCCCAATAAAACCAATTAAAAATCATCCAAAAAGTGAAACTTGTAATTGTCTGGAGAAAGTGTATGGTTTATCCTGAATTAAGGGCAATCACCATTTAATTGAACAGGGAAACCATAGTGTAGATGTCCTTAACACAGAGAGACATCTGGCCAAAAGGAGAAGATGATGAACCAGAGCTTAAAGGGCGTCAGTTTATGCTTAAGATGAGCTTTGACAGAGCAGTTGAGATTATAAGACAGAATGAATGTAGCACAAAGAGTTTTTCACCCTAAATTACCAGCCTATGTTGCCCTTTTACCCTCTGCTGAAGACACTTAATTTTTGCTAGTTTGTTATTTATCATGGGTGTCTCTTTATGTAGCATAAAATCAAATATAGATATACATTCTACTTTCTCTTTCATATAAAAGGTGGTTTAGTGTTTGCCAATCTAAAGGCAATGTGAACCTTGTGTGTGTGGTGGAATGAAGTGCATTAAGTCTGAGGCAAAGCCAACTTCATTCAGAGCTTCAGGCAGTTTGAGTTTGTACTCTGATGGTTAAAAGAATCATGAGTAAAGCTCTCATGAGTAAAGTTGAATACAATCACAAGAACAAGCTGCACATGGCAAAACCATGTTTTTCTATAGAAGTATGTGAATAACAACAGCTGAAAGAAAACATACTCCTCTCCCTCCCTACCTGGGAGGACCACAATAGCACACTTCAAGAGCAGTTCTGTTTTTGAAGAAACTGAGGTCACAAGACTCTTGTTTTCTTGGACTTTTCTGGCAAGCACTCAAATTTCCCCTTGCACGATTCCATTCTTAGACTGTGTTCCAACAGAATGGTATACACACAGGACCACCCTTTGCATCTCTACGTGAAGATCCTCTTACTTATTAGCGCTAAGAGATTTGTTACAGATACACACCATTCCACTGTGTGACGGCACTGCACATGCTAGTGCTCTTGCTGTTTCCTTTGAGTAAGAAGCCGTGCTAGAAATGAGAAACCTTTTGCCATTTCATATGCATGTGTGCATTTCTGTAATTTCAATATACATTACCACATTCTTACTCTTCAGTAACTTAACATGAATGACAAAGGTTTGCTTTAAGTTGTCTTCTGTAATCTGGGTTGATGGAGCAGCCAACAGGGGGAACATTGCCAGTCACATGGTAAAGAGAAAGCAAAGATGAGGATTAAATGAGCCCGTAGCAAATGGCTGTGCAGATCTGCCTTCACTCACACACGCCACTCACGCTTACATTTGATGCCCCAGAAGCCCTCAGCCATCCTCCCTGACTGAGGGAACAGCATGAGGATGTGTGTAAGTGGCTTTGATGACCACACAAAAGGATCTGTGCCTTCCATAGAGCATGCTGGCTGCTAGTCCCCCACTAGTAATGCTAGGAGGTGCTTTTCTTTCCTAACTCACCAATAAATATGGTGATTTGTCAATGTTTTGGCATTTTGATATTCTTTTAGATGGTAATATCTTAGTCGTTTAAATTTATGTTTCTTGCTAGTAAAATTGAACACTTTTCGTAAATAGGAGAGCTAATTAGAAATTATTTTGTGTGACTAATTTCTATTGAGTATTTTTTTTCTTATTAACTGAGTTTTTGTGTTTTAGGGAAATTAACTCTTTGCTACTTGAATTGCCAATCTTTTTTCAGTGTATCATTGTGAGAAAATACAAGTATTTTAAGGAACTTTGTTTTTCTAATCCAGATAATAGACAGAACAATAGTGTCTTTCTCTTAGTATTGTGAATTACCCAGAAAAGCCATGACTTTAGAAAGGATTATCAGGAAAAGAACATACTTCAGTGGCTCACATTGTCTCCATGATAGAATAAATTCCTTCTGGTCCAGCTCTACACAGTTGGAAGTGTGAGTCATGGACCAACACATCCTGAAAACGGTTTGTTTCTAGTCTTTGATGAAATAAGTACCGAAATTGAAAGCAAGCCTTCAGAGGCAGTGTGAATTGCCATGACATCGGGTACATCGAGGCTCTGTCTCACTGAACAGGGCGTAACCCAAATCTACCAGACCATCACACTGGGATAAAAACCCAGTTCCTTAACAAAAGAAGTTGGGGAAGCATTAGTTGATACTTGTAAAACATGAAATATTTTATTTTCTCAAAATTCTCAGAAACTTTGCTCTTGGTGTTTCTTGTACCTGGAATTTTCTCTTAATTCCTCTAGCTAGCTTTCAGCTGTGAGTTTTAAGGTGCAGCCAGGTGTGAGGTGTCGGGAGAAAGTTCCAGACTGTGTGTGAGGACCTGTTTAGAATTGGCACTCACCGTGAGATTGTGGGGTTATTATTTGCTGTTATGCCTTCCTTAAAAAAAAAAAAAAAAAAAAAAAAAACAAGAGAGAAGAGGCCTTGGGTCAGTCCCTGGGCCACCAGGACTACTTATGTGTGATGCTGCCCTCTATAGAATGTCTAGCGAATCAGTTTTGCTTATGTCACTAGCTAGAAATGCCCTCTTTTTCTACAGATGCCTTCATGTATAAATTACATTTCTGTTGTAATAAGATACTATAACCAAAGGCAATTTAAGGAAGAGTTTATTTTACCTATGTTTTGGTGCCAGAGGGCTAGATAGCTGTAGAGGAAGGCATGATGGTGGGAGCAGGAAACTGAGGGTCATGTCTTAGGGGCACACAGGAAACAGAGAATACGCTGGCATAGGGGAGAGGCTATAAACTCACAAAGCCCTCCGCCAGTGATCCACTTCTTCAGCAAAGTTCCCCTCCTAAAAGTTCTATAATGTCCCCCAACATCACCACCAGGTGGGGGCTTAGTGCTTAAATATGAGCCTGTGGATGGGGGCAATCTCATTCAAACCGTCACAGTGTATGTCTATTTCATCCTGTTTCCCAAATTCCAGCGCCTAAGGTTAACAACAACAAAATACTAACTATTCAAGTCTACCAAGCTTTCTTTTGTGATATATATTTAAATGTATTTAAGTTTACTGATTTATTATAGTATTATATATAAGATTATGATATGAGTAGTTTTTTCTCAGTTTTTGTAAGCTTTATTCTGGGTTAGTAAATATGACTTTTCCTTATCTACTTTGTCATGAATAAGGTTTTAGTAATGTTGTCATAGAAATCTGTTTTTGTTGTTACTGTTTTTTGTTTTGTTTTGTCTTTTGAGACAAGGCTTCTCTGTGTAGCCTTGGCTGTCCTGGATCTTATTCTGTAGACCAGGTTAGCCTTCAATCAGAGATCTGCCTGCCTCTGCTTCCCGAGTGCTGGGATGCACTAATACCACCTACCCAGATTTTTTTTTTTGAGGGGGGGGTGGGAGAGGATAAAGATCTATTTTCATTTCTGTTTATTTTTAAACTTATCTTTATTTTATTCAAATAAAATAGCTGAACTAGGAATATTTCTTTATTGAAGAATTGTGCTTTGAGTGCCTGAATGTGCTGGACTGACTTTGAATATTAACATTTTTGTCAATTTGACCAAAGAATGGTATCTGACTTTTACATTTTACATTTCTCTGTTGTTTGTGATCTGAGTATTTCTCATATGTTTAGAGTAGTTAGTACTGAGCTGTTATGGCATTAAACAAGTCTTGGGGTGCTACCTCAGAAAGCCAGCTATACTTACCCCACTCCTATAAAACCATCAGAGACTTAGGGCTTGAGTATTCATGTCATGCTTGTGTCCTCTGATTACCTGGACATCTGAGCTTAATAAGTGTGATGACATTGCTGATGCTGATGAAGCAGTAATGTTGGTCGTGTGGGTGGGAATGGGTAAGAATCTGTACCTTATTTGGTTTAGTTGCAGAAGAATCTGGGGGAGGAGGTGAGACTTTTAGCTCTAGAAACAGAGACTGCGGTGGCAGCAAGTGGGTGGGTGTTCCAGGTGGAAGGGACAGTATAGGAGAAGACATGCAGACAGGCCATAAGCAGGGCTTGACAGAGCTCTTGAAAAGGGCTGTTGAAAACTGAAGAAGGCAAGCCTTGGGAATCAGGGACAGAAGTGAACAGATAGATCAGAAGGCCCACACTTAACTGGAGCTGTCATAGGAGGTGGAAGATTGCAGCAGGCCAGCCTAAGAGTTGGGCTGGCCGTTTTACCAGGTCAGGCACTAAAACAGAACAAATTGGTTGTCTCCTGCAAGGTTCTCTTTCCACTTGTGACTTCCTTCCAAACGTCAAATGTTGAAGCTTCCTTCTTATCTCATAATTGAAGTTCTAGAAAGGTTGTCCCAAGGGGAGACAGTGATGAGCCTCAAAGATAAGCAGGCCCTTGGCCTCTTATCTACCTCTGAGGCTTAGTAGCAGTAGGAAAACACATTGTGTAATCTGATACTCCAGGATTCACTGATTATGGCTGCCCATCTTCCATTAGCTCAATCTTTGCCCTTTGATGAAGATTACTAGTTTCTTTTCTGTTTCAGATCACTGAAAGAAAACAGTGATTAAGCCTTCCTTTGACCAATTCTAGTATCACTTAAAAATCATTAGCCAGGGCTGGAGAGATGGCTCATGGTTGAGAGCACTGACTGCTCTTCCAGAGGACCTGAATTGATTCCTAGCATCCACATGGCAGCTCACAGTTGTAATTTTAGTCCAAGGGGATCTGATGTCCTCCCTCTGTGGTCTTCTGGGGCACCACATATGCATTGTGTGTGTGTGTGTGTGTGTGTGTGTGTGTGTGTGTGTAGACCAGGCTGGCCTTGAACTCATAGAGATCTACCTGCCTCTGCCTCACAAGTGCTGCGATTAAAGGCATGTGCCATCATACATGTGCTCCATCTTATTTAAAACAATTATATTGTGTGTGCGTTCATTCATGCATGTGTGCATGATAGTATGTGGCATGCATGTAGAGATGAGAGAACATGTGGAGTCCTTTCATCATATGGGTTTTGGAGAGTAAGCTCAGATCTGCTGGCATAGTACCTTTACATACTGGTCTATCATACAGGCCCCCCTCACTTTATATTTTGAATCACTATTGCTTACTGAATCTAGAGTTCATTGCTTTTGTTAGACTGTATGCCTCCTGAGCCCTAAAGATCCAATTATCCCTTCCCTACAACACTACAGTTACTGAAGTGCACATCCATGTTTGGCTTTGATGGGCATGCTTGGGGTCAGAACTCCTTTCTTCATGCTTATGCAACAAGTACTTTTGTCCACTACATCGCCAACCCAGCTACTCAATGTTTTGTAAGGCAGCACCTTATCCAGGGCCACCCAACTAGTAACTAACCATATACCTGAGATTTCAGTTCATATCTGCTTCAACATGGAAGCCTGCTTGGTTTTAAAGCACCATTTTCCAAAATATGTCCCATACCATAGTAGTCTAGCGTTGTTAATAGGTGTTAGGTGACAAAGGTTCTGTGGTCAAAGAAAACTTGGGAAACGCTTAGTTCATTAGAATGAGACACCAACAGATTGCTCTTGACTGGGCAGTGTTGAACCCAAATCTTGCAGAGTTTGGGTTCACTTAGTCCTACGATTCTTTAAAAGGAGACTCTCACAATGTACAGCAATTTTGTTCACATACTTGTTTTTTTCAGAAGTGTTGACTGGGACTTGCTTTTCAAGGAGATTTCATTAAAATCTCATCTATCAAGGTCATCAGTGAGCTCCTAGCTACATACTTTGGGAAACTCCTTTCCTGCCTTAATCATATTGGACCCCTGGCTGCTGCATTTGACACTACCTGTGTACTTTACTGTCTGACTTCCTAGGACCGTCTCCAGCTCTCCGCTCTGCTCTCACTTCAGTCTACCTTCTTTGGTCCCTCTTCTCACATCGTTAATGCTAGTCTTTCTGGGAGTTCTTCCACAAGCTTTTCTTTGTAATTTATATATAAAAGTATACATTCTTCCTGTGAGGCCTCATTGATGTGACAACAACCACACATATCTTCTTACTGCTCCATCTTGACAGCCCAGTTCTCTCTCCTGAGCACGTCATATTCCCACCTATTCCTTAGACAGCCACTTGTCATATAGGCACCCTAGAGCCAGTACCTCCTAACAGAAGATGTCACCTCTTTCTCAACAACACGTCTCTTGTTGGTTTTGATTCCCATGCTACCCAAATCAGTTCTGAACCCATAAGATGAGGCTGGGTTTTTTGAGAAGTGAGAGCAAGCAAAGCTATTCTTCCTATGAACAGAAGAATTAGAAGCAGGAATTTCACTTATTTCCAAAGCAACAGAAGTGCAGCTGCAGTGTACATTGGGCTGTATAAGCTCTGTGCAGCAACAACATCAGTGCCAGTGGTTTTTATCCAAGGTGTGAAAGTTTTCCCCAGTAGGGACTGTATAAATGCATTCAATGCAGTTAATGAAAAAGTATGGAGTAGGAAGGGTAGTTTTCCTGAAATCTGGGCAGTTGCATTGTGAAGAATAATGTTGTTTTTCCTAACTAAAGAAGTCACTAAAAAGAGACCCTAATTTTATTTTCCCACAATTACTTTGATTAAACAATTTAAACACATACAGACACAGAAAAAGGCATAGACACACACACACACACACACACACACACACACACACGCACAGTGAAGAGTTGAGATAATAGAAGTTAGGATCGGCAGCCATGAATGGAGAACATCCTGGAGTATCAGATTATAAAATGTGTTTTCCCAGCCAGGCATGGTGGTTCTCATTTTAGTCTCAGTACTCAGGAGGCAGAGGCCAGCCTGGTCTACAAAGTGAGTTCTGGAAAAGCCAGGGCTACACAGAGAAAGCCTGTCCCAGGAAAAGTGTTTCCTAGATACTTATGTGGTAGGTTTCTCCAATCCCAGCTAATATGATGCCCTCTTCTGTCTTCTGTGTACACATGTGGTGCACACATATGCATTTAGGACAAACGCCCATACACGTAAAATTTTAAAAATGCTTTAAAGAGTAGAAATGGGGGCTAGGGTGTAGCTCAGCAATAGAGCACTTGTCTAGTATATGCAAGGTCCTGAGTTCAATTCCCAGCACAGCATATGGATGCTGAATAAAGATTTACTGATTAAAAAAAGAAGGAAAATAAGAAAGATATAACACAGGCTGATTTTTGAAGTAATTTCCATTAAACAAAGAATAGAAGTAATCTGTGGTGTCTTGTATCTGTATTGTGATTAGTCTGAGGGGAGAGAATTGGCAATAATTAGATGTGAGTACAAGAAACCTCTGGAATTTTGTGGATACTACTTCTTAATCTGAATTTTATTATGCTGAGGCAAATGTGTACTTTTAGCTTACATATTTTTATGTGTATGTTACAGTTTAGTAAAAAAGTCTTTTAACAAGCTAAGTGAAAAATAGCATTGAGATACAAAATAGAGAGTATGTCTGCCTCTATATTACAAAATAGCATTGAGATACAACATAGAGAGTGTGTCTGCCTCTACGTTCTGATGTCTAGCACCCAGAAAACTAACAGAGAGCAGTTGATCAATGAGTAACATTTTTCCTCAAAATCTTTTATTTTATTTTATTTTTTTACATCAGGAGTTATGTTTCAGTGTCAACTTTATACCCTGGCACTCATGACCACCATGACTTTTTTTTAGCCAGATGGATGGAATAGCTTAGGCCTTGGTATCAGCCAGATCCATAGTTTAAAAGATGACTTTATTCTTGCCCGTTCTTTTGACTTTGACTTAGGCGAGTTGCTCAGCCTTTTAGACACTTTTTTGTTTTTGTTGTTGTTGTTGTTGTTGTTGTTTTTGTTTGTTTTTTCCCATGAATGAGTACTGTTCTCACCAACTGCATGTGGAATAGAACCTAGAATTTTTTTTCTTTTTCCAATTTTTTATTAGGTATTTTCTTATTTACATTTCAGATGCTATACTGAAAGTCCCCTATACCTTCCCCCAGCCCTGCTCCTCTACCCACCCACTCCTACTTCTTGGCCCTGGCCTTCCCCTGTACTGGGGCATATAAAGTTTGCAAGACCATGGGGCCTCTCTTACCAATGATGGCTGACTAGGCCATCTTCTGCTACATATGCAGCTAGAGACATGAGTTCTGGGTGGGTACTTGTTAGTTCATATTGTTGTTCCACCTACAGGGTTGCAGACCCCTTTAGCTCCTTGGGTACTTTCTCTAGCTCCTCCATTGGGGGCCCTGTGTTCCATCCAATAGCTGACTATGAGCATCCACTTCTGTGTTTGCCAGGCACTAGCATAGCCTCACAAGAGACAGCTATATCAGGGTCCTTTCGGCAAAATCTTGCTGGTGTATGCAATAGTGTCTGGGTTTGGTGGCTGATTATGGGATGGATCCCCGGGTGGAGCAGTCTCTGGATGATCCATCCTTTCGTCTCAGCTCCAAACTTTGTCTCTGTAACTCCTTCCATGGGTATTTTGTTCCCAATTCTTAGAAGGGGCAAAGTATCCACACTTTGGTCTTCCTTCTTCTTGAGTTTCATGTGTTTTGCAAATTGTATCTTGAACCTAGAATATTTTTAAAAACTTTTTTGGAGGGGTTGAAACGGGTTTCTCTGTGTAGCCCTGGGTGTCCTAGAACTCATTGTGTAGACCAGGCTGGTTTCAAACTCAGAGATCTGCCTATCTCTGCCTATCTCTACCTCCCAGGTGCTGAGGTTAAAGATATGCTTCACCACATCCAGCAGAACCTAGCATTTATTTACACCAAATAAATGTTAGTTTAATTTTTTAACAACATAGCTTTTTTCTTCTATTAATCCCATTTTCTGGCCTTAATGCCCATTTTTCCTATTTCCCATATTCAAATAATGCCCATATTTAAAAGCCACTCTCACATAGCATCTCCCTCATGAAACCTTCCATGATAGGCAATTCTAAGAAATATTTCCCCCTTAAATTTATTTACATTTTAACTGCCTCCTATGTTATATTTTATTCTCTCAATATAATGTTGGGAGTGACTACCACTTCACTGAAGATCCAAAGAATATCCACATTCTAAGCAGGCTGTTGTGAGGAGCAGAGCCCATTCAGTTCAATAAACTGGTGCATGAAAAGGCAGGCTGAAAAATTGTGTTAAGCCTTTGACATTCATTTTTGTACTTTTGCGCTGAGAAAAGTTCAGATGTCTAGACAGGCATGTGGACTGAGGGTGTCAAGTTGTAGACTGTTTGACCCAGCTTTTGAGTTTGTCTTCTGTTAAAAAGGCTGTTTCAAAAATACCCATTTTGTGGTGTTCACAAAGTGGTGTTCTATGGGATATATACAGTGAGTACAGAGGTCACCATGGAGAGCAGAGCCTCACATGTTATAAGCTTTCAGTAAACATCTGTTATTGACATGGTCCTTTCTGTAACAAGAGAAGCAAAAATTATGTATTTAACAAAAGTCTCTACTAACATACAATTTCCTTTACCATAGTCCATATTTTATACATTAAATCTCTAGACCTGTTCATATTACATATGTGTGATTTTATCTTATTTTTGTAACTTTTTATTACATTTTAAATGTTTATTTAGTATGTGTGGGCACTCATGCGCCTGTGTGCATATGTGCAGGTCAGAACAATTTACATAAGTTATGTCCTGTCATGTAGGTCCTAAAGATCAAAATCATGTTATTAGGCATGGCAGCAAGTGTCTTTACCCACTAGGTAGTCGCACCAGCCATATCTGCTATTTTATATTCTTTTACCTACATCTCCTCGTTTTCTTTACCCCATTGCCATTTGCTGTTTTCTCTATTTTTGTATGTTGCTGAATATTTCTTTTAGCTGTCTCTTCTGTTTTCCTTTATGTTCAGGTGAAATTATTTTTGGAGATAATAATATAATTGTATTATTCCTCCCCCAGACCCTTTCATATATCCCAGTTTTGCTTTCTTTCAAATCATGGTCTCTTTTCTCATTAATTATTGGTGTGTGTGTGTGTGTGTGTGTGTGTGTGTGTTCCTAAATACATAAACCTAACCTGCTCGGTCTACATACTGTTCCTTGTGTGTATGTTTCAGGCCTGACCATTTGGTATTAGGTAGCCAATAGGTGTGCTCTTCCCTGAGAAAAAGTATTTCTTCTGCTCTCAGCAGTCCTTACTTTCATGTAGTTTTTGTGTAGGGTTGAAGCCTCCTGGCTCCCTCCCAGTCCCCTTAAAGGTAGCATGTTTATTGTTGTTGTCCCTGTCCAGCCCCTGGTTAGGTGGTTGTGTTGGTGTCAGGTGTAGCTCTGACATCGTAGGAGACACAGTCTTGCAGCAAACTCCCTGTTCCTCTGGCTTTTACCATTTTTCCCACCCCTTCTGCTATTATCTCCTATCTTTTAGTGGGAGTTGTACTATAGATGTTGGGACTGGGTTCTACAACTCTGCATTTTGATTGGTTGTGGTTTTCTGTAACAGTCTCTGTCTGTTTCCAAAGTGATGTATATTCAAGTCTTAAGATTCTTTTATTGAATTATGTATGTATTTGTGTGCATGCATATTATATATATACATACATATGCACACACATATACGTATATATATAGTATATATATATGTATATACATATACATATACATATACATATACATATACTATAATTTTCTTTGTTCATCCTTTAATAGACACAAGTCCCCCCTAGCTTATCTAGGTAAGAAGTCAGTCAGGACCATAAGTAAATTTTTACAAAAGTAACACTTGCAGTAGAAAATAATTATCCTTGGGCTATAAAGTACAGAATAAGCCTGTTGAGTTAGATGGTCCAAAAAGTCTCCAAAGGAATTCCTAAATAATTCTAAGTTAGCAGTTATTTTTAAGTATCAGAAAATAAAAATAAAATAAGATGAGCTAGAAAGATGAAATCAAGGGTTAATTAATTTGTATCCCAGTTGTACATTTGTCATCAAGGAGATCATAACGCCTAACATGTGGCACTGTCTTAGGGTTTTACTGCTGTGAACAGACATCATGACCAAGGCTACTCTTATAAGGACAACATTTAATTGGGGCTGGCTTACAGGTTCAGAGGTTCAGTCCATTATCATCAAGGTGGGAGCATGGCAGCATTCAGGCAGGCATGGTGCAGGCGGAGCTGAGAGTTCTATATCTTCATCTGAAGGCTGCTAGGAGAAGACTGACTTCCAGGCAGCTAGGATGAGGGTATTAAAGCCCACACGCACAATGACACGCCTTCTCCAACAAAGCCACACCTCCTAATAGTGCCACTCCCCGGGCAAAGCATATACCAACCATCACAGGCACTAATCATCACTTTTTAAAAATGGATACATCCTGAAGCCCAGCTGTCGTACACACAGTTAG
>NC_034611.1:48011000-48016858 GCF_900095145.1 Mus pahari
TAGGTACACCCTGAAGCCCAGCTGTCGTACACACAGTTAGGTACACCCTGAAGCCCAGCTGTCGTACACACAGTTAGGTACACCCTGAAGCCCAGTTGTCGTACACACAGTTAGGTGTATGCCCAGCTGTCGTACACACAGTTAGGTGTATGCCCAGCTGTCGTACACACAGTTAGGTGTATGCCCAGCTGTCATACACACAGTTAGGTGTATGCCCAGCTGTCGTACACACAGTTAGGTGTATGCCCATCTGTCGTACACACAGTTAGGTGTATGCCCAGCTGTCGTACACACAGTTAGGTGTATGCCCAGCTGTTGTACACACAGTTAGGTGTATAGTTCTGTTGCTGCCGCTCGTACTTTTGGTAGTAATGGCATTAAGCCTAGAACCTCTAATGCAAAGCAAATACTCTGTCACTGAGCTGTACCCCAACCTTTTCTGACTCTTTCCCTTTTTCCTTTTCTCCTTATCATCCTCCTCGCCCCACTCCTTCTTATTCCGTTCTTCCTTTTCAAACATTCTATAGCCCAGACTGTTTGAGAATTCACTGAGTAGACCAGGCCAACCCCAAACTTGCAGCAACTTTTCTACCTCAGTCTCCCAAGTGCTGGGATCATAGCTGTGAGCCACCACATGCAGCTAGCACATAGAGAGGTGGATCTATGGTTAAGATCACTTGTCGCTGTTGTAGAGGACCCAGGTTTGGTTCCCAACACCCACATGGTGACTTGCAACCATCCCTTACTTCTACATCTTCAACTGAAGGCTGCTAGGAGAAGACTGACTTACTTCAGTTCCAGGGAGTCCTCAAACACCCTCTTCTGAGCTGTGTGGGGTCTAGGAAAGCATGGTGTACACACACACACACACACACACACACACACACACACACACACACACACACTCTCACACTCACTCAGGTGAAATACTCATAATTTTTTTTTAACCTAAAAAAAAAAAACACTTCTTGAAGTCAAAGGGAAAAGACATATTGTTGCTTAGTTTCTTCAGATTTCTTATCTTGGGCTACTTTGTGGATTCTTCTTTCTTCCACCCTTTCAGCCCACTAAAACTAGGCAAGAGAGAAAGAAGGATGGAGGGAAAAGGGGGCAGCATTATTGTTAGATCATTTCCTGCTGACTAAGGGTATTAAGCTCTTTGGGGCAAGTTTGATACTTGCTGGCAGGTAACCTAATTTCTTCTTTGCTCACAACTACTTAACAAACCGTGACCAACAGTAACAACAGCAACTAATCAACAACAAGCCACCAGCCTTGTCTCTCAGGGCCCTAGCATTCTATATACCCTACATTTTTTATTGGATGTTTTATCTATTTACATTTCAAAAGGCTATATAAAATGTCCCCAGAATTCCCAATGCTACACAGTTGCAGAAATGATTTTCCACTAGCAAAAGCAAGCTCCTGCTAGACATGAGGCAAATCACTGACACAGGGTTGCTACCCGCCTCAATGGTTTGTGTTCCTGAACAAAGTGCATGCACACACACACACACACACACACACACACACACACACAAACTTTAATATGCCTTAAGCAGCACAATAGCTGGGCGATTGCCTACCTTCCATGATGCTAGAATCTACCTCCCACTGATAATTCCGAGTTACTCCTTAGTAATTCCTATGTTATATCTTGGCTGCTCTTAATTCCAATTAGTCAGCTGCCTGGGCCACATTTTCTTGGCCCAGAGCCTGGGTTGCTCTCCTTGCTTCTTTATCCCATGGTGGCCTCTCTCTCTTCTCCCTTCACACTCTCATAAGGCATGGTGCATCTCCTCTTTCTCCCCCTCCTGGTCCCAAGCCCAGGAATCCTAAAATCCCACCTCTGTCTTTCCTCCCCAGCTATTGGCTGCTGGCATCTTTATTTACCAATCAGAAACCACTGGGGGACAGAGGGCGGGTTCCCAGAAGGTGTGTGCAGACCCTCTTCTGCAAACAGTTTTGGGGGAACATAATTAGCATTCATAATACAAGTAGCAGCTACAGCTCTCTGCTCAAGACAGCTCTTGGGTTTCCCAACCAAAGTCAGAAAACCTGTTAAAACAATTCTTGGGGTTTCCTCTGACGAAAGTCTGAAAACATGCTAGAAAAACAGTCTTGGGTTTTCAGAATAAAGTCAGAAAGCCTGCTAGAAAAATTCAAAAGAGCTATGTTAGCATTCTAAGTAGCTTTCTGGGTTTCCAACCAAAGCCAGAAAACATACTAGGAAAAAAAAAAAAAGGGCTTTCTGACCAAAGTCAGAAAACCTACCAAATTCAAAAAAGAACTGCAGTAGCTCTCCAGACAGCTCATCTTTTGCAGACCAAAACCCAGTCTTTCATTTGCATATCAATTCAGTCATTTGCTCTAAGGTTCCCTTTTGATTATCCCAGGAATCAGCATTTTATGACCTCAGCCCCTTGATTCTTATAAAAAGATAGCCAGCACTTTTTTTTAAAAAAAAATGTAGCAAATGAATTCAGAGATCTGCCTGCCTTTGTAAACATAAACAATAAACTTAGCTGGGTAGGATTTTGCCCTGAGATTCCCACTCCCTAAAACTCTTTATCTCTGTTCTTAAATATCTTTCTGATGACCTGGCTCTTTAGTGCAGCCTCTTCTCTTTTAAGTCCATGATGTCCCGCATATAACTCGTATTGCATTCTTATATTTTGCATAGTTGGGAAATTCTGTAAAGGACAGCTCTTAACACTGATTTATGTATTCTTGAACTCATGTTTTCAGAGTTCTTTCCCACAGCCTGAAGGGTTGTCCTAAAGGTCTCAGCATCACAGAGACGTATTCTGGCTTCCCAGAATTGTGTTGTCTCTGATTATTTTGAAGTCATTAACCTTGGCAGAGAGGACATTCCCCTGAAGGAGGAACATAAAGTAAAATACATACATTATTATATAAACAAGCCTTATGTCTACACTCAATGGAGGCATATGCCTTATATCAACATTGATGGAGGCCCATGCTCTGCTGGCCCTGCTCCAGGGGTGACAATGGTGTCATGCCATTCTGCCCACAGCCATGCAGGACTCTGCTAGTGGCACTCTCTTCTTGCTGCCTGCTGATCCCAATATAGACCTTCAGATACCTGTTCAGCACTATGTCTGCATGCTTCCCACTATGACAATAATGGACTAAGCCTCTCAACTGTAAGCCAGCCCCAACTAAATGTTTTCTTTTATAAGACTTGCCATGGTCATGGTATGTCTTCACACTCTTAAGATAAAAGCTGGTACCAGGAGTGGGATAGTGCTATGATAGAATTTTAGTATATAGCCTAGAGATGGTTCTTGTGATATTTTGAAGAATGGAAGAATGTGGCTGTTTTCTGCCCTTGTCCAAAAAAAAAAAAATCTGCCTGAGGCCAAATTGAGCAGTTGTAGATTAACAGCTTTGGCAGAGATTTCAAAACAGCCTAGTGTTGACTATGCTGTACAATTATTAGTGACCAGGCTTATGTATAGCTATAATAAAAAAGGAGCAAGCTTAGCAAGGGAAAAAAAAATGTGTATTTTGAGAATAAAAGGGGCACCAGGAAGTGTAAACAGATAAGGAAAAGCCCTGTGCTAATTGGAATAAAGGGAGTGGTGACCCTACCCTGCTAAGCTTCTTACTAGTGAAAAAGAATTTTTTTAAAAAAAGTGAAAAGGGGGGGGGCTGGCAAGATGGCTCAGCAGGTAAGAGCACTGTCTGTCCTTCCAAAGGTCTTGAGTTCAAATCCCAGCAACCACATGGTGGCTCACAACCATCCATAATGAGATCTGACGTCCTTCTGGTGTGTCTGAAGACAGCTACAGTGTACTTATATACACTGTAAAAGAAAAAAAGAAAAGAAAAAAAGTGAAAAAGAATTAAAGAAAAACTTAGGGCTGGTCATGGTGGCACACACCTTTTATTCCAGCACTTCAGAGGCAGAGTCAGGGGGAATATGAGTTTGAGGCCATTCTGGTTTACAGATAGAGTTCCCGGACAGCCAAGCTTAGACAGTAAAGGAAACCACCAAAAATAGAAAGCTGGTGGAAATGTATTTGAATGAGGGAAACATGTTCCAGTCCCAGAAGAACCTGGCTGCAGCTTCAGCCACCTGGTACTGCCTTTAGAATCAAGGATATAAGAAAAGGGTTAGGGAATTTCCCTCTGTGACTAAGGAAAGCTGCTGAGACCCAGCATGTGACAAGGGTGTCCGTGCATGGAGGTTCAGAGAGGCCATTTCATGAAGCTGTGAAGGTGAAGCTTGGATTGTCTTGGAGACCCCAAGAGGTTAGAGATGCCAGAGTTATGCAATACCTGCCGAGGAAAGCTGCTAACAGGGGGTGGAACTAGCCCAAGAGAGAGAAATATACTGCAGTCAATAAGGATGAAAGGAGCTGGAGATCTGAAGGGCGCTTTGACATCCGGCATGGAGATGCAGAGTTTGCTCAGCTGGATTTCATTTTTGTTTGGTCCAGTGTTTATCACTATGCTCCCTTTCCTCCCTTTTGGAATGATAATGTATATCTTGTGCCATTGTATGTAGGAAGTGTGTGATTTGGTTTTTATTTTGATTTTATAGGGGGTTACAACGGAGAGATTGCCGTGAGTCTCAGAAGAGACAGGACTTTTAAACATGGTTGAGCCTTGTAGACATGGGATTTTTGAAGTGGGGATGAATGACTTTTGCATTATGATATGGCTTCAAGCTTGTGGGGGCCCAGGGATAGAATGTGGTGGTTCATAGTCTCATAGGGAGTGGTACTACTGGGAGGTATGGCCTTGTTGGAATAGGTTTGGCGTCCATGGAGGAAGTGTGTTACTGAGAGCAGGCTTGAGGTTTCAGAAGCCCAGGACCGGCCCAGTGGCTCTCTCTGCTGCTGCTGATCCAGGCGTAGAGACCCAGCCTCCCTTCCAGCACCATGCTGCCCATCATGATGATAAAGATTAAACTGCTAAACAGTAAGCTAGCTTTAGTTAAGTGCTTTCCTTTATAAGTGTCTATGGTCACGGTGTCTCGTCACAGCAATAAAATGCTGAGAGTGGTCTGGACATTGTGACTTTTGATCAGAGTTGGGGGAAGAGAACATAAGCATGCATACCCCTTTAAGAGTTTTAAAACAAAGATGAAGAACTATTTAAAACCCTTTTAATCATTTGGTTCTTAAATAGACAAAGCCTTTGGTAGTATCAACTGAAAACTGTACTACCTGAGCATTTCGTTATTGTCTCTTTATGTTCAAGGTGCTAATCAAGCATGGTGCTTGACCTGATTGTAGAACTGAAGTTTGTCAGCAGTTTATGATTCCTTAGGCCTGCCTTGAAGCTTGTCAGGTCTGATTTAGGCTGTGTGGCAGCTCTGTCTTAGCACATCAGTGAATGCAGCATATCTCTGCCAGGTTCATTGTTCTCTTAGGGTGGCATGTTCCTGGGGCAAGAAAGAGGAACACCTCTCTGCTTGTATATAGTTTCTGAATAGTTTGGGGAGAGTATAATTCTATAAGGAGGGAAAAAAATGACTTTTCTCAGCCACCAGAACAAACCATTTTCCCCACGCATAAAAGAAATCCCAGCTGTGTTGGCCACATGTCAGCCTCTTTGTCATGCTTCTGGGTTTCTTAGTGGTAAAGAAGGAAAATAGCCTCAAGCTGACTCCTATGTAAAATAGAACTTAGTTTTCCCATCCTTTGTATCTGTATTTATGACTGCCATTATGGGAAGACAAGATAGGTACCGCTCATCCTGACCCAGCCAGTCTCTGGCAGTGACACCTGAAAACAGAGGCCAGGTTTGGGGTAGTCATGCTCTTTGCTTCCAACCTAGTTGTTTCTGGTATCTTTCCCTCCCTCCCTCCCTCCCTCCCTCCCTCC
>NC_034611.1:48016903-48091993 GCF_900095145.1 Mus pahari
GAGAGAGAGAGAGAGAGAGAGAGAGAGAGAGAGAGAGAGAGAGAGAGAGAGAGAGAGAGGGAGGGAGGGAGAGAGCGCGAGCGTGCACAAGTACTTGATTGATTTAGACTGGTTCTTTGAGGGAGAGTTATGTTTGGTGAGGTCCTTCTCAATAACCCTGTGATGCTATGTAATTACTTCAGTCGAGGATTTTGTGCACCAGGTGGTCTTCTGACTAAGCCATCCATTCAGCTCCTCTTTAGAGCTCCTGCCACTGTGAACCTTCCTTCAACTCTGCGTGAGTGTCAGTGTTTCATTTTAATTTCCATCTTGACTCATCTGTCTCTAGGCGAAAATCCCTGCAAAGATTTAAATTGGGAACCAGACCTTGAGAATGTCTGTTGAAAGTATCTCTCAGTTTCTAGACAAATGCCTTTCCCTTCTTAACCAAAATCTGTTTTCCTAGCTCTGTCCAGCTGACTCCTGAGCAGGCTAGCTTTGAGGACTTTAACCACTGAGGTGGGTACTGTGCTATTTCTTACTCAAAGAAAGGACCTCATCTTCTTAGCCTGCCTAGGATTGTTGTGGGTCAATTCCACTGTGACAACGGAAGCTCTGCTGTTGCTCACACAGCCAAGGAAACAGAAATGTGCTGCCCATGCAGAGGAGGTGTAATTATTCTGTGGTCATATGATGTCTGAAACTAAGCCCTGTAAGATTATAGCCAAAGGAGCCTCCTTTTTGTCACCAGAGCTTATGCTGATTGCTCTTTACCACATTTTATCTTCTGTATTAGTTAATTATTCCATTGTTGTGACAAAATACTTGACCAAACAATCAGCTTCTAGAGGATTGATTTATTTTGACCCAGTTTGAGGTGACAGTCTAACAAAATGTGAAAGGCATGGTGACAGGGGCATGGGAAGCTGGTCACATCCAGCTAGCAGGCAGAGAGGATGCTGGGGTCTGGGATTGCAGACCATGGTAGCATTCAGGGCAGGCCTTCCTACCGAAAAAAAAAAAAAAAAACAAATGCCTTCACAGACAGGCCTGGAGGTAATGCCATCCAGATGGTTCTAAATCCTACCAAGTTGACAAGACTAACACTACTATCATGTCCTCCTCGCTATTGCTTAAGCAGGAGGCGGGCAGTGGTTAGCACAAGAATAGTTTGCAGTCAGAGACAGGGGCACTTACCTGAAGTTTGAAGACTCTAATAGGAGATAACAAATTTTGTTGTGCTTCCTGATGTCTTAAACGTCTCTCCCTCCTCCTCCTCCTCCTCCTCCTCCTCCTCCTCCTCCTTCTTCTTCTTCTATTTTTGTTTGTTTATTTGTTTGTTTTTTGAGACAGGGTTTCTCTGTATAGTCTTGGCTGTCCTGGAACTCACTTTGTAGACCAGGCTGGCCTCGAACTCAGAAATCTGCCCGCCTCTGCCTCCCAAGTGCTGGGATTAAAGGCGTGCACCATCATGCCATGCTCTCTCCCATTTTCTGAGACATTGTTTTCTATAAAACCAAAGCTTATCAGGAGATGGACTGGGTACATTTGGACAGATGGACAAAACAGGGCCCATTAGCCTTTGTAACACTGCCTGAGGCCTTGCCCAGGCCAGGTCCTAGAGCACCGCTGGCGAATGGGGCATGAAGAGGATAGTGTCCTGCAACGTCCTGGCTCTGAGAATCTTCTTTGTTCTTGATAATGTGAGCTTTCCCTCAGTTTAGAATGCCTGGTCCTTGTAAGGACAGTTACCACTCTTTATGCTTGGCTGCAGAGCTGTGAAAGGAATTGTGATTTAATCAGCCTTCCCTCTATTTTTGTTAAACCCTATACCTCTCCTGGCTTAAGCCTGGGAAACTCCACAGTAAATTGGCTATGATTTCACTGAAATTTGACAGTTTTCAAGTTATTTTCTTCCTCTGTATTTAGATGTGGCTGTAGTCGTGCTGTCAGCCCTTATCTCTTCTGTCGTCGAGCCAGCTCCCAACTGGGTTAGGAGGTATCCGCACTGCTGTCAGCACTGGCTGCATAATGAGGTGGATGGTTAAGAAATGGCTTGTTTAGCATCTTTTAGAATCTAATTTTTCTGCCTTGACTGAGGGGGAAGCAATGTTATTGGAAGAAGGCAGCAAGGAGGCAAATGCTGGCTCCAAAGCCAGCCCTTTCTCCCGGGATCTTGGATAAGATATGGGAATCATGACTGATTTAAAATCTTGTTTCGAGCCAGACATGATGGCTCAGGAACATGTAATCCTAGCACTAGGAGGCTGAAGCAGGAGGATCACTGCAAGTTCAAGGCTAGCCTGCCTACAGAGTAAGACACTGCCTCAAAAAGCTAGAAGTAAATTAATAAAAGCATTGACAGTGACAGATCTTAGGATAGTCCCCATTAACATATGCCACCTGGTTTCTGGGCTAGATGGGCGAGATTCTTCTGTGGATTGTCACAGGAATATAAAGCTGAATCAATGAAGTTTGCCTCCTCAGACTCTGAGTCCTGAAGAAGAAGAAGGCCTTTTCTCATTGTGCCAGGCTAAGGGAAGGCAGAAGAGAAGCAGGGTGACTGGGTTGTCACTGTAGTTCAGGGCCAGGCCCAGCAAACAGTGTTTTCCCATCTTTGGTGGCTGCAGAGTGGGTGAAGGCAGTGTTTCATGTACCTGGTTCTCTGTGTCCCAGAGCTTCAATGATACCGAGGTTAAACTAGGTTAAATTGTGGTATAGCAGTCGATTTGAGTGTTCTTTGAAGATAAAGCTACTTGATTTCCTAGTACATCCTACCCAGACTTGTAGCGTTGCTGGGATTGGGGCAGCACGAGAACCACTGAACTAGAAAATCTCCATAGAGATGGGGCTGCTATTGGTTCGGGCAAGCTGGATATTGGGGACCATGAAAATAGAACTCTGCACCTCAGACAGCTTTTGATGGATGTTATATCAATTTGGATTGCCAAGTTCAGAATTCTGAGTTCTGAATTAGTCTTTGGTCTTGAATGCTGTAATTGAGAGCTCATTTTGGCTCTGGTCCCCTCCTCCCTGGTCACTGTATTGGCATAGCCTAAAGGAATTCTTTTATAGTAGCTGTTCAAGGAAACCGTTTGAGGGTGTGGCCTGGGAGAAAATGGCACCATTTGGTATGAGCTGTACTTGGGCACTGTCTCTGTCCTTCAGCTTCTCTTCTCTCAAGGCTGATGTGGTGACCAACCCAGAGCTTATTTTAGTGGAAGAGAAAACTGTCTGCATTGTGCTCTAGCAGTTTCTTCCCGTATTCTGAGTTCCCCTGAGATTTGGAGCTCCTCAAAGTATAGGGCTCTGTGCCACATCTTCCTTAAATCTATAGCTTAGACAGGAGCGGGGTATATAGATAGGAGAGAAGGAAGAAAGAGAGGGAGGAGAGAAGGAAGAAAATGGGGGAGGGGAGAGAGAGTAAGATTTATTTTTAGCAAGAGGGAGAGACACTCACCAAGGGTGTGTGAGTGAGCTTGCTGGCAGGATTGTGTGTGCGTGAGTGTGCTGGGAAGGGGGTGTGTGCCAGCAACGTGTGAGGAGGGCTGGTGCCCTATGGGAGAGTGCAGGCAGGCAGGAAGCAGCTGGAGAGGAGGAGGAGCAGAAGCGAAGCCGGAGCTGCCCTGCTTTCCTCTCAGACTCAGAGCCGAAGGGATTGAGTTAGAATTCCACATCCAGTTGAAGTTTGGCTGCTGTTGCCTTCAGCAGCCTGGTCTCCAGAATCACCCCTCAGCAGAGACGTGCGGACCAGACTGGACTCCTAGATTTGCAGCAACCAGACTCCTGCCCGCCTTCTCTGAGGGGATTTCTGTGCTAGGCATTGTTCCTATCATCAACTTTGCAAGGAGGAGCCAGCCAGCTGGGTGCAACTGAGAATAATAGCTCCTTGGCTGTTTGTTGCTTAGGCAGGCGGCAGTGCTGTGGCTCAGAAAGTTCATCCTGTGGCTTCTCTATCAGTCTAAGGCGTGCTTCTGAATGGATTACTTCTTAAAGGCAGCAATTGCATTCTAAAACTTGAGAATTTGTGGCTTTAATTTTTTTCCCTTTTCATTTCCTTAACATTATTTTAGTTTCAGCAACAAGGTAAGTGATATTGAATATATGATTGACTCTGAACGACAAGCAGGGACAAAGCAAAGCTTTTGTGGGTGGAATGTGGAACAGCTACATTAATTATGTAACTGCTTGAGCCAAGTTGCTGGTGGGGGTCATTATAATGAGTGAATAACAGCATACTCAGCACTGGGGGTAGATTCTTCACATGCACGTGTTTGTGTGCTGGTAATCTGGCCATCCATTCTTCCTGGGCACTCTGCTGTATGTCTTCGACTAACTTATTCATCCCATTGAATGTCTGCATAGTTTCTGTCTTGATGTGTCTATGTGTATCTATATATAACTTACCTACCTGTATATATCCTCTCTTATATATACATTGCATATAGACAACCTTTTTATTCCTCTTACATGAATACATATAAGCTATCTCTACCTCTGTGTACATTCATATACACAGGTCATCTGTCCCTCCATGCATTTATACATGTACTTAGGTAACCTCCCTGTTTTTAGGTATATTCAGAAACCTTGAGTGTGTGTACACATGCATATAATTGTCTATTTATGTGTATAGTGAAAGAGCCCTAACTTTGTTAATTGAAAACTTACTTAATACTAACTACCCTTTCTCAGTGACCTTGTTCAAGTCTAACTCACCCTCTCTAAGTCCTATTTCTGTCTTCTATGAAATCAAAATAATCCTTCTTGGCTTATAGAGTTGCAATAATAAGTGAAAATCATATAAACGGAAAATTCAAAATAAACAAATCTTTTGCCATCATTATTTGCCCCTTTAGTGGACCTTGCATCTAGCTGTGTTAAGATTACACTCCTATTCATGCAAGGTCTCCAAACCTTCCATGTGAATGGGTAGCTTCTGTTGAAGTGACCATGTTTGTCGTGTAGTTTTGCCCAGAATGTTGGAAAGAAGCTACACAGAGCTACAGGATATTGAGAAATGGTTGGGTTGAGAAGGAAAAAGGGTCCCATCTTCTGCAGTTAGAAGTTGGTCTTTGGTTCTTTACAGCCGTAAGGAGGATTGAGCTGTCCAGAAACAGAAACGAGCTACTTCCAATTAAGATCAAAGTAAACAGGTAAACAAAGATGAGCAAACTATCAGAGCAGTTTGCTGTCACTAAGATGACACTGCTCTCTGCACAGAGCACCTGCTATCAGGGTTTGAAGGCTATTTAGGATATTCCCTACCTCATATTTCTAGATCCATGTTGTCTATTATGGTAGCTACTAGCCACATGTGGCTGTTTATTCTACTTTGTTTTTTTGTTTTTTTGTTTTGTTTTGTTTTGTTTTTTAAACAGAGTCTCATTAGCTCAGAGTGACCTTGAATTGTCTACATAGCTGAAGATGACTTTGAAATCTTGCTCCCCTAACTTTACCTCCCAAGTATTGGGAGTGGGCCAGTGAGTTGGCTCTGTGGGAAGATGCACTTGCATTCATGTCTAATGGCCTAATGATCTGGTCCCCAGATCCTACAAAGTGAGAACCAAATCCCACTTGAACCATGGCACATGTTCGTTCTCTCTCTCTCTCTCTCTCTCTCTCTCTCTCTCTCTCTCTCTCTCTCTCTCTCNCACACACACACACACACACACACACACACTTGGATTACAGGCAGGTGCTACTATGCCCAGCTAGTTGAGATGTGCTGGATATAGTATATGTAATTCAAGGATTTAGTATAAAAAGGAATATAAATATACAATTAATGATTTTATATTGATTACATGTTATAATAATATTTTGGATTTGGGGTTGATAACACATATTTAGATTAATTTTACATGCTTCTTTTTACTGTTTTATATGTCTGCTAGGGAACTTAAAATATACATGTGCTTCACATTATATTTTTGTTGGGAGAACACCAACACTAAGATCAGGGAAGCTTTTCTTGCTAGAAAGGCAAGTGGAAGCACATCAAGTAGGAGCCCATCACCACAGAGCCCATAAACAGAGCCTATCAATCACCACAGCGCCCATCAGTCACCACAGCACCCATCAGTCAGTCACCACAGGGCCCATCAGTCACCACAGCACCCATCAATCACCAAGGCGCCCATCAGTCACCACAGCACCCATCAATCACCACAGCACCCATCAATCACCAGTGCCCATCAGTCACCACAGCACCCATCAGTCAGTCACCACAGCACCCATCAGTCAGTCACCACAGCACCCATCAGTCACCACAGCGCCCATCAGTCACCACAGCACCCATCAGTCACCACAGCACCCATCAGTCAGTCACCACAGCACCCATCAGTCAGTCACCACAGCACCCATCAGTCAGTCACCACAGCATCCATCAGTCACCACAGCGCCCATCAGTCACCACAGCGCCCATCAGTCACCACAGCACCCATCAGTCACCACAGCACCCATCACTCACCCCAGCGCCCATCAGTCACCACAGTGCCCATCAGTCAGTCACCACAGCACCCATCACTCACCACAGCGCTCATCAGTCACCACAACGCCCATCAGTCACCACAGCACCCATCAGTCACCACAGAGTCCATCAATCACCACAAAGCCCATCAACCACCATAGTACCCATCACAGCAACACTGGGGCTTCTCTTCACCAGCCTCATATACTGGACAGATACTAGCTACCTGGAAGCCTGGTAATTTTTGTTTTAAATAAGTTTCAGGAAATTATGAATAAATGTTATTAAGGAGAAATTTATAACTTATTACAATGGAAACAGGTTATTGGTCATCAGTCTATAAGGAAACTTGGACTTTGAAGTTTTTATATTATCATGGAAACACGGGTAAATCAGAAAAAGTAGGAGACTGGGATTTTAATCCAGCTATACCATCAGTTCCTCATCAGCTTCTCACTGGGTGCTAGACTCTGTAATGAGATCCTGCACCAGGCACTAGGAATTTACAGATAAATAAAGAACATTTTCTTGGTAATATGGTTCATATTCGTTGTAGGCCCTTAAACAAGAATCTCCCTCTCAGTAAGAATGAGAATGTCCTTCTATTTCAGGGGTCATGATCTTGGTAAGTGGGCTTTTGAGAAGCTAGAATGCTTGCTCCACCTAGTACTTTCAAGTTAAAAATGTAGGAAAAAAATGTTGCAGTAGCCAAACAGAACCAGTTCATAGCCTTAGGTAGACCACAGGAATGTTGAGAGTCCAGAGCCAAAACCTTGGGCTGTGGGCCTTAATCTCTGTTTTTCTGAGAAGATACTCTAGGAATTGACTCTTTCCCAAAAATTGACATCCTAATAGTACCTCATCTACGGTGGGCTATGGCTGCTCTAGACATCTCTCCTCTCACCATATTTACCTCACAGCATAATTAGTAAATGGCCCAGGTTTCATATATCCTTGATTTTGAGGGAAGGGGTCCTCAGCACTTTTGGCCTCTGCCCTTGAGATCCTTTCTCAGAAATGAGAGACTACGAGACTGCTTGATATATATGTTTATAGACTCTTTGCCTGTTTCCCAGAGGTCTGTGCTGTTTCCTTCAAGCCAAAATTTGGGTCAGAGGCATTTTTTTTTTTACAAGAGATAGTCACATTCTTAATTATGTTTCTCTGACGAGTCAGAGAGAGGGGTAAATGAATCAGCCATTTAAGAATACTGAAATGTGTTTCTCTTGATGTGGTTTTAGTAGGTTGGTGCTGATGAAATGTAGTTTAAATATCTACTCCCAGCCCTAATTCTTAGGTTTCCATCATTAAATCTTTAGCTTTCTGGTTACTTCAGTTTCCTTTCCTGTGTCTCCTTTTCAAACACAGCGAGCTCCTGAAGGACAGCCTTATTTTTTTCCAGTATCAAGCATTCCTTAGGGGAAAAGCCACAGAAATGTACTCTCGTTTCAGAGTATGTGCATGAAGTTGAGCAAGTTGACTGCAGTGGATGGGCCAACTGACAGGCAGAATGACAGCACAAACTCTTCAGTATCAACTAGGGACCTGAATTTGAGCAGAGGATGCGCCAAAGCCTCCTTATCCCAACCTCAAGGAAACAGCCTCACCTGTTCTTATTCGTTACTCCTGTAGTAAATGCTTGCTTTTTAAATTACAATTTATCAATAACATATATCACTCATATTGCCATTCATTCTCATCCATTCTCCATCTCCTTAAGTGTTATATATTAAAGAGTAGAGATTGTTTTTATATTCCCAATGATGGCCCCTTGCAAACTTTATAGGCCATCTTCTGCTACATATGCTGCTAGAGACAAGAGCTCTGGGGGTACTGGTTAGTTCATATTGTTGTTCCACCTATAAGGCAATTTCTCTCTTTTAGTAAGGATTTAGAAGACTTAAAAATCATGAGAAAATCTTTTTATTTTTTATTTATTTTTCAAAAGATTTTTATTCATTTATTATATGTAAATATACTGTAGCCGTCTTCAGATTGCATTACAGATGGTTGTGAGCCACCATGTGGTTGCTAGGATTTGAACTCAGAACCTCTGGAAGAACAGTCAGTGCTCTTAACTGCTGAACCATCTCACTAGCCTCAAGAAATTTAAAAAAAAAAAAAAGCCAGGGAAATGATCCCATGTCATATAACTTAATGGTAGTGTGTCTCCCACTAGTTCATCTTGCCTCTTGCAGGGCAGCCTTGTTGAACCATAGCGTATTGGTAGCCCCATGCATCTCCTAAGTCTGTTTCTCCCTTGTACTTTCTACTCTGCTCCTCTTCACATTTTGCATCTTGCTAATAAAAAGGAACTGTGTACCCTCACCATATGAGATAATAATCCACGTCTGTCCTACCAGTCACTTAAAAGTACCATGAGCAAGATGAAGTTGTGACTATACAACTTTTTTGCAGAACAGCAAAGTACCCTGTGTAATATGACCAGCTCTGCTTGTACCGTGCATTGCTGTACTGTGACCAGTCAGAGGGTTAGCATCCCTCTGTTACTTGATCAGTACAGTCATATAGATAGAGTGCCTTGAAGGATCCATTGTCCCTGTAGTGAGTCTATTATTTTTATGCCTTTAGCTGTCTGTCCTATTAGATTTAAATATATTAAGTGCTATCTGAGTTCTGGACATTGCTGTACCTATACTTTACCACATTATTCTGGATTTAGCTGTAGTAGTAACTTTTCCTCCTTCAAAAACTTGCCATGGTCTCTTTTCCAAGTGAATGGTTGCTATCACCAAACAATGATGAACTATAGATAAGATCTGAATCCTCACCAGAAAAACAAAATGGATAAGAAAGAAACATCTCATGTTTTGTCTTTTCATTTCATGCATGAATGTTAAACATCTACTTGTTCATCCCTGAGTCAGATTCCAGTGCTGAATTTTGTTTTTGTGAAGGTTTAACTAGGCAGTCACTAACTGACCTTACTTTTCCTTACCCACTTCCCAGCAGCTTGTCTCAATACTGTCTTTGTACTTGTTAAGAACATAAAAGACTTGATTTGGTTTTGAGTCGATATTTTAAAAGGCGCCAAGGAAAGAGCCCTGAGGCCTATAGCCTTTAAGGCGGAGGTTGGAGGGCTGCTTAGGCTGACTTCTCACTGCCTTTGAAGGCCTTGTTCTTAGCCTTGCTTGACAGCTTGGTCATATTTGAGTTTCCGGTTTCTCTTTTATCTGAGTGTACTGTTCTTTTTTCATGAGCTACAGGATAAAAGCCAAGCCAGGATCCAGAGGCTTGTGTCAGGTTTGAGACCTATACATGAGGTCATTCCAGGCAGTTCTGTGGCTGAGCCTGAGGCTTCAACTAGCAATAGTTGTTAAAAGCCAATCCAAAAAAAGAAAGGAAGGAAGAAGGAAAGAAAAAGAAGGACTAGGCTCTTCCAAGACCATTTCTGTTCAGCATCCCAACAAGAAATAAGAGGAAGAGGCATAGAGCCATCACCTCTCCTGCGGGGGAAAATGAAGCGACTGTTGCGAGAGTCCGAGGAGGAAATCATGCTGACTTTGGGACTGTCATCCAGCCTCTCCCCAGATAAGGTCAGGGCAGAGACTATATGTAGTGTCAAGAGCAAGTCCACAGGTCCTACCGGGTCCTTGCCAGAGGACAACTTCCCACTCCCTTGCTGTGACTCCACCACTAGTGGAGAAAGAGATGGGGACCTACCCCAACTTTGTAGCTTTGAGCAGCAAGCCAGTAGTCAGCCTTCTTTGGCCTCCACTGCCTGTGCTTCAAGATCTGATTCTCGTGAACTTTCACCTGCTAGTATAACAAGCTGTTCAGATCCTTCAGAGAGAAACCAAGCCAGGCCCATGTTGCCTAGAGGTCCTGGCCAAAGATGTAGGTATGAACAGCAAGAGCCTCTGGGAGATGTAGTAGAATATATCATCAGAGAGCTGCAAGGTATCAGTCGTCTTCAGTCTGAGATTGCTGAGCTGCAACAGCACTTGAACCAAGTCCAGGGCTCTGTGGATGAAGTGTCTAGTTGTGTAGATTCAGTGCTGAGTGAAATAGAAGGTTTGCATGTAGGTAGCAGCTCCCTGGGCAAAGCGTGCAGTGGGGAAAAGGCTCAGGAACTCCATGTAGAAAGATCCAGAGAGGAAGCCATTCTTTATCTGTATGGACTTCCTGAACATGATGGGGAAAACACAATGGAATTGGTGGACAACTTTCTAGTTAAGCACCTCTGTGTTAATGGCATGCAGTGCAACAGGTATATCCAAGAGGCATACAGAGCAGGCACAGCTCCTGCCCCCCGGCCCACTGTGGTGAAACTCGTACATCTAGAGCACAGAGACCTCATCTTACAAAAATCCATCCTCTTGCAGAGTGTGGGGGTCAGGGTTGCTACCAGAGAGGAACCAGTCTGGTCAGATGGATGTGAGAATCCCCCAAAGGAGTCTTTATCATGCTTGCAACAACTTCAAGACCACAGTTGGAACTCTTTAAATCAGGATAAACCAGCTCTTCAGCTAGAAACAGGGAACATAAGACAAATGACAGAACCACACCAGATAAGGACTCAGAATCAACAAAGAGAACCCCAGGCTTCTGAGCATCAAGGCCCTCGTTTACTACCAAAGGATGGCTTAGCCAAACAGAGTGATGTGTCTAAGCTGCAGGATGAATTAAAAGGAACGTCAGGAGCATCCTGGGTAATCAGTGATCATTGTGGCGAACTTTCTCTCCTCCATCCACTTGAGGGGTCTTCCTCAGTGTTAATCTCAAAAGAGGAAGATTGTAAAAAATTACAGACTTTTGAACAGAGCAGACAAGAACATGAGGCATGTAAAATGACAAAGCTACAAAGTGATCACAGCAATACAATTAAGGACAGCAGTTGCCTTTCACTGTCTGGACCATTGAAAGCAGAGACGGTAAACACAGAGGACAAGATGCTAGGCTGTGAAGCTGGACTTGATATTCTGAGCCCAAAGCAGCTGGAGGACCTTTTGACAGAAAAGTCTAGAAGGTTTGTGACTCTGAGTCCTGACAGCACAATGGAGGAAGTGATCATAGGGCCTGAGACTTTGAGTAACATGGTTCATATTGACCTGAATGAAGAAGAGAACTCTACTGCCCAGGTCCTTAAGGATGTCTTTGATAAGTCCTCATGTGTTCTGGGTGACTCCCAGGAGGATGAAGATGTAGAAATTAAATTCCACACAACTAAGCTGAGTCGAGCGATCCACCACTTTCGTTTGGCTCTGCAGGGGGTATTTCAGAAGCTGGAGAACAGTGGGTCCATCAGTCCTGAGGACCTGGAAAGCAATGAGAGTGGTTCCCAGTCAGAGAACAGTGATAAATTTCTTTGGACAGTAAGTTCAGGAGGTGCCCACGATTGTTCAGTGGAGAGTCCAGCAAGTCAGGGAAGTGAGAGCTTGCTCAGTGTGGTTTCTGGTGGAGTAGGCATCTCTATACAGGGTGATCAGACATCTCAAGCACCAAGCAACTTCTCTCTTGCTTCTAACAGCTCACCTCTTGCAAACTCACTGCTCAGTTTCCCTCTTGCCCCATGTCTGGGAAGCGAGACTTGTTCCAGGCCTGACTCTCCTAATCAAGGCAAACTGAGTTTAGAACAAGTTTGTGCAGAGACCATTTACCTTAACAAATGCATCAACAATTTTAAAAACGTTCTAAGAGAGAAAAGACTGAGGCAGAAAAAACTTTTGCAAGAGCTAGTACAGACGGCAAGTCATCTTTCAGTAGAAGACATCCCCTCAGGTACTCGGAGTGTCTGTGTATTGGGATCCTAGCTGGCTCACTATGGCATTCGGCTGCATTGTGGCAGGCTTAACAAAGCAATGGGGTTGGTTCATATCTTGAGTTGGTGTAGATTATTTTAATACAGACTTAAGCAAATCTTTGGGAAATAGAAGGAAAGAGGGTACTAAGGTTAGGAGGGAGGTTCTAGTTTCTGTCCTTAAGGCATTTCCAGTCTTTTGGGGGAACCTGGGAAATAGCCTTTCAAAAGGGAGAGGACCATTTGGGTCACAGTAGGCTGTAGATTAGATGTGGGATTGAAAAATAAAGCACATTTATTCCTGGGCCACACAGGGACAGAATCCTATGTTGCATTTTTAAATGCCTTTTCATGGTCTTCTTTGAAAGATTCCCATCTCCCTAGTAGTTGATGGTATTTCTCCATCGTCACTTGAATTTCCTTACCTCTGCCTCTACTTGTCTCGATCCTAGTTCTGGCCTTACACTGAGCCTTACTTCTGAGTCAGAGCACCTAGGAGCTACCTGCTTAGCAGTGCTGACCCTGTCTGAGGGCCCAGCTGCCCTCCATGGGCCATATTCCCCCTTTGTCTTCCCCAGCTACCTGAGAACTAAAACAAAATGTTATTTTTAACTGCAGGAAATAAAAGACTTTGTTTCTAGGCAGTATGGAAATCTTTAGTTTTACATTTTCTTCTCCCAATCAAAATTAAATTTATCCAAAGAGCATATGCTATATTTATCCAATTTTAAATGTAAATGGGGTTATCCTCTTTTGCATATAACCTGATTAGGTTTCCCAAGACAAAATTAAAATGAAGAAATGTATCTTACTAGCAGAAGTGTAAGAGAAGAAACATATCTTACTGGCAGAAGTGTAAGGGATCAGGTACTCATACAATGCTGATGTGATGCGATGAGATGATATAACCTCTAAGGAAAGCATTTGAGAAATTGTATCAGGGTTATAAATATATGCACCTTTAGAGTCCCCAGCCTCGCTTCCAGGAATGTATCCTGCAGATATATTTCTACATGTGGAAGTAGCATATGTACAATGTTATTTTTGAAGTATTGTTTTTAATAGTAAGGAGTGAAAAACAACCTAAATGTCCTTTAAATATATGATGAAATAAAATTCTGGCACACGCAAACAATGGAATGCAGTACCATGTAGCTATAAAAAGGTGGGGTAGCTCTTTTTTTCAAATGGAAAGCTACCTAATCTTTGCCAACCTAAAAAACCAGCATAGTGCAGAATGGTGGGGTATGAGGTGCTTCCATCTCTATAAAGAGAGAGAGACACACACCCCCTTAGGCCTGCTGTAGTATACGGTGGGTATGAGATGCTTCCATCTCTATAAAGAGAGAGAGAAACACACTTCCTTAGGCCTGCTGTAGTATACCGTGGGTATGAGATGCTTCCATCTCTATAAAGAGAGAGAGAAACACACCCCCTTAGGCCTGCTGTAGTATATAATATTGAGGAAAAGATACATGAGAAACTGGTTTAGTCATGGATTACTTGACAGAAATACAGACTGAGAAATGCACTATTGGTAACCTCCTTACTGTGTGAGCATTAAAGTATATACACACAAACCTAGATGGTATATAGTCCTCAGTAGACCGAGGCCATGTGACATAAACATTGTTATATGTATGCTGTTGTTCACTTGAATGATACGTAGCACACGGCCATGTTTGATTCTCCATGGGAGACAGACTATTGGGTAAGATACTAGTGAAATGGGATGGAGGTGTTTTTAAATTTTTTTAAAATACTGTATACCTCTTCAGTATTTAAGGACTTAAGTAATGCTAATGGTAATATCAAGTCATAAAAGTCAACTTAGAAAGTAAAAACTGGAAACCATGCCACTCTCTTTTCAAATATCCCTGGAGCTGTTCCTGATAGCTTAAATATGTGTAAAACAATCCAAATTCCTTGACTTGTCGTTCAGGGCCGCTTCAGCTGCCTCTGGTTTATACTGTCAGGTGCATCTTCTCCTGCTCACTGAACCCCTCCCCAAAGAAACTGCTGTCTTACAACTTGCCTTGCTGTTTCTGTTTCCAGCGTCTTAGTAATCATATGCTTCCTTCCAACCCGAGCGAGGCCCTGCGTGCACCATGACAGCCGACTCCATGCCACCCGACTGCATTTACTCATTCTTTAACAGCCCGAACACCTCTTCCTTCTGTAATTCACCTTCTATAAGGGATTTCTCATTCTCTTTACTCAGAGGCCAGTTTCTCCCTCCTTGAACATCCAGAAATTACTTCTTTGTAGCAGCAAAAGAAACATTGTGTGGTCAAAGCAGTCCATCCTTACAAAGTCCTTAAAGCTGAAAGAAGAGCTGGGTCAGAAAGCCCTGAGATGAGGGCCACACTGTAACCTGTCTTTAGTCCTCCTCCTAATGAGTCAGTCAGCACCTTGGCACAACTGGGAGTCATTTTCTTATTTTTATTATGGAAGCTTTAATGTTGTAATTACATAATATAAAATTACCCTTACATCCATTGAAAGGTAGTCTTGCATTTTTTACTGTTTGTTTACATACTCACATAATTATAAGACCATCAGTTATCTAATAGGAGAACCTTTCCAACATCTTAAGAATCTCCATTAGCAATCACTCTCCCACCCCTCTGCCTTAGCCTCCAACATCACTCGTCTACTTTGTTTCTGTGAATTGTGCTTTGTATACTTTCCATAAAAGAGTTCATATAATAGCAGACATTTTGTGTATATTTATTTAGCCTGCCTTTTAGTCTCACCAGTGGTATTGCTTCATTTCTATGCTGTGACCGAATAGTACTTCAGGAGATATTTGGTTGGTGGTCTTTTGGGGGATTGTTACCACTTCTTGCTCTAAAGAACGAAGCTGCTGTGAACACTGGAGTTGTTTATTAGTTAGTCTGAATATTTTTGTTGTTGCTTTTTTTTTCTGAATCAGTACCCAGGCTGCTAGGATTATAGTTGACTGTACCATGTCCACGTTGGACCTGATTTCTATTCTCTTGGATATTTACTCAGAAGTAGAATTGCTGTTTCCTGTGATAATTCTGTTTGACAAGGTAGGGAATTATCAAACTGTTTCCTAGTGTGCTTACACTTTTATATATCTCCAACAGAAACATAGAGTTTTAATTTTAGACCTGCACTGGCTAGAATATTTGTCCTTTTGACCACTCTAGTGGTTATGAAGTAGTTTCTCAATGAAGTTTGTTTTGATTTGCATTTTCATAGTGTCTAATGTTATTAAACACTTTCCCATGTGTTTATTGGTCCTTTTATATTATTACTAGAGTAATGTGCATTTAAATTTTTGGCACATTTAAAAATCGTTTGCTTATTTGTTTGTAAGTTGTATATAAGCTATTTGTATGTTCTGGACATAAGTGCATAGATTGCTTGTAAATATTTTGTCTGATTTTATGTGTTGTTCATTTTCCTGATGTCTAGGGAACATAATTTTTAATAAAAATTGTATTACTTTATTATTAAAAAGTTTTACTATGGTAAAATATGTGTAACAAAAATTTTAACTACTTTAAACTGTAAATTCTGCATATCCACATTATATAACTGTCACTATATCTAAGTGCTTTTTCTAGCTCTGAAACCTTGAAATACTGTCCATTCTACCTCCCTTAGTGTATAAACTTTGTTTCTGTGAACCCACTGCTTTAGTGAATGAAATGGTGAATGTGTGTAAGTAGAATCAAGTGATGTTTATTCTTTGAGGGTGGCTTATCTTGTTTGGCCTCATGTCCTCCAGGTTCATCCATGTGTCAACATTTTCTCCCAAGCAGTGTGCCACTGCATGTATACATTACATTTTCACCAATCTGTCTGCCTGTTGGGATCAGCTGGGTGGCATCTTCTGTTGGCCGTGGTGAACAGTGCTGCTCTGAGCATAGGTAGATGGCGTGTATTGCGTCTCTGCTCTCATTTCTTATGGCTATGTGCTCTGAGGTGGGATTACTGTGTCAGACATCGTCTTCCACTACGACTCTCTAGTTCTTATTTTTTGAGACGGGATCCCTTCTTTAGCCCCCACTAAAACGTAAAGTAAGTAGTCAGAGTGAAAAATGTCCAGTGCAGCTTTGACAAGAGTCCTAAGGCCATCAAGGAGAGAAGAGTAAAATAAACCATGACAGACAACTTGACATGCACAGTGCACAAGAGTTGAGGTTGAACCCTGACTAGCACAAAACAACTCCAAGGCTCTATTTTTAACTGAATTAAAGGAAAAAAAAACTTCAATTGGGTCACAAACCTAAGTATATAAACCTAAATCGATAAAATTCTTTGAAAAGTACCTCAAAGGATTAGGGATTGTGGAGATGGCTCAGCTGGCAAAGTGAAGAATTTTATATTACTACCAACAGTGCACAGGAATTCCAGTTTCTCCATAGGATCTCTAATGTTTGTTTGTTTGTTTATTTTTATTTAATAAGAACCATCGTAATTGCCAGGTGGTGGTGGCGCATGCCTTTAATCCTAGCACTTGGGAGGCAGAGGCAGAGGCAGGCGGATTTCTGAGTTTGAGCCAGCCTGGTCTACAAAGTGAGTTCCAGGATAGCCAGGGCTACACAGAGAAACCCTGTCTTGAGAAAAAAAGAACCATCGTAATTGATGTGAAGTAGTACACAAAGATCTTGAATTTTGATAAAATTCCATTTATCACCTTTTCCTGTATTGATCATGATTTTGTTAATAGCTAAGAAATCATGGTTTCATACAAAATCACAAGGATTTAATGCTTCATGTGTGTAAGAGAAGAAGATACCTGAGTTCAGGTCCTCAAGCTTGCACAGCAGACATTTAACTGAGCCATTTCCTAGCCCCTAATTCTTTGTGATTTTTATTTTGAGGATTTTATAATTCTAGTTGGTATACTTAGTTTTGTGATCCATTTGATCCATTTGTGTGCATAGTACAACCTCACTCTTAGGCATCATACATGGTAAGTTGTCTGGTATAATTTATTAAAATGTTTCCTCTAGAACAGCCATAGCACATTTGTCAGACATGAACTGAGCATGAGCGTCAGAATTGTCCCTGGACTCTCTGCCCTGCCTTTTGATCATACGCCTTTATGCCCTGATTCTGTTTGAGATATTCTCTTCACTTGGCTCCCATTAAAGCTGCCTGGGCTCTTTCTCACAATTTCCACGTGTTGTCGCTTTCAGACTGTGCTTGTCTATCTTTCTCATCTCTTCAACCTCGGAGCATCTAACCATGCCACGTTCTCTCTGTTCATACCCACTGCTTAAGTGATCATCTTCCAGACTTAAGGATTTATCCTCATTCTGAGACTTACATCTTCCACAGATACCATGCCAAATCTACTCAGTATCATTATTAGGAGGTGAACAGGTGTAGACAGAGCATATTCCAAACCAAACTCTAGATCTGTCTTCTCAATTCCCCAGCAACTCTGCTTTATTTAGTTTTTCTTACCAGTAAATAGCAGTCATTTCTGACCTCTTTTTTTTTCTCACAACTAACATCCAATCTATTAGTAAATTCTGCCTCCTTTAACTTTATTCATTCTCATTCTCTCTCTCTCTCTCTCTCTCTCTCTCTCTCTCTCTCTNTNTNTNTNTNTGTGTGTGTGTGTGTGTGTGTGTGTTTGTGTGTGTGTGTGTCCAGATGTGCATATGTCAGGACAGAAGTCAGTTATTTCTTCCAGGGAATATGGCTTCCAGGGGTTGAACTCAGAGCCTTTAACTGCTGTTGAGTCATCTTGCTAGTCCATCTTCTGCATCTTAAGCAATGACCTCTACCTCCATCACATTCATTTCTGCTTGAGCCATCATTTTCTTCCATCTGGAATATTGCAGTAAGTGGTCTTCTTGTTTAAACCCCTGCTCCTCCACAGTCTGTTCTGTCACAGCAATCGGAGTGATTGTTATCAAAGATCACATCACTTTTTATCCACAACCTCCAGTGATTTTCTGTCTCACCAAGAAAGTCAGAATTCTTCTGAGGACTTGAACTGGCTCTTACTGAAAACTAGCTGTTCTTCCACACCAATTATGTTCTCGCCTTAGGGTTCACACTTGGGTATATTAGACCGAAAATACTTTTCTCCAAGGACTCTTGAGTGTTCTTTTTATTTCTTTCCTTCTGGTCTCTGCTTAAATATCTGATTGAAGAAGCCTCTCTGACAACTTTTAATTAAAAACTAGGATGTTTGAGACAGATCCTCGTGCATACTCCATTGATGTGCAGTTCACTGTTTAGCTAAGGATAGATAACATTGGACTTCTGCTTCTTCTGCCTCCTCCTCTGAAAATGTCATAGGCTTCTGATATATTTTCTTTGGTCCTGGACCAGAGAGACTTTTCTTAGAAAAGTTCTAAGTCCTAAAATGTATAGATTCCCTTTGCTAAATTCAAGTGCTAGATTTGCTGAGCGTTCTGACTACAAAGGTACAAAGATAAGATCAAATATATAGTGCTTATTCTCAAGTAAGTTCATAGATTTCTTGCTCACAAGATATTCTCAAGAAGTTCACAGTTCTGAGGCTGGGGGATGGCTTACTTGATAAAAATGCACTGAGGCACATGCTTGTATAGTCTCAGCATGGTGGAGGCAAAGAGAGGAGGCTCTCTGGCTTGCTGGCCAGCCAGTCTAGCCAAATCGATGACTTTTGAGTTCTGCAGAAGATCCTATCTCAAAAAGTAAGGTAAAAGGCTAGCAAGATATCTCAGTGGGTATCTTAGGTTTACTGCTGTGAACGTGACCATGGCACCATGTCTAAAGGACAACATTTCATTGGGGCTGGCTTATAGGTTCAGAGGTTCAGTTCATTATCATCAAGGCAGGAACAGGGCAGCATCCAGGCAGGAATGTTGTAGGAGGAACTGAGAATTCTACATCTTCATCCAGACAGCTACGGTGTGGGTCTTAAGCCCATGCCCACAGTGACACTCCTACTCTAACAAGGTTATACCTCCTAATAGTGCCACTCCCTGGGCCAAATATATACAAACCATCACATTGGGTAAAGGCACTTCCCACCAAATTTAACAAGTATGTACATACAGGTGTACATACTTATACATTACATAACATATACTTACACACAGGTTCACAGCTCTCGAGAACTATAAAGGGAGATGTTCATATAGACAACTACACTATTGATAATGTTCTGCCATAGAAGAGTCCACACAGAGGGTAAGTACTATTGACACATGATGTAAAGATACCTTATTCTGCCTTTGGATGTCAAATAAGGAAATTTCACAGAGGTTTTCATATTTGACTTCAGTCTTAAAGAATAAGCCCTGGCCTATTCTGTGAGCATGAGAGAAAGATGTGCAGGGATTCAATTACACTAAGTAAGACTTTTGCTTATGGGGCAGATACAGAGGAGAGGCAGAGGGTGAGTTATAATGGTGGAAATTTAGAATGTTGTAATAAGTGAGACATTGATGCAACCAAACAAAGGAATACTATGATCTACATTTTGAGTAGACTAGGAGTATGAAGTGGAGAGGACTGGGTCCAGTGCCATAGAGTTTCTTCATCTACATGTGTTTCTTCTTATAGTCCAAATGAGAGGCGGTAAGACTATGAGTTAGGTCAGTGGTAATCTAGAAATCAGGAAAAGATGTCAAAGGTATTTAGGAGGTAGATTACAGAGCATTGAATGATCAACTCATGCTTACTGGGTGAAAAGAAGGAGGGATCCAGTTGTTTGTCTGTGGGTGTGGGAAGATTATCTCAGGCCTTGGATATGAGAAGGCAGCAGGGGGTAGGTGGTGGTAGTGGTGGTGGTGTACTTTAACATATTCTGAATTTGAACTAAGCATGAGATATGAGGTGCAATGTGATAGGCAACTAGCAATATTCTGGGTTAAGTAGGGATCTGAAGGTTAGCTATAACTACTGTTATGGAAGCAGCCAGCAAGGGAAGACACTGGTAGAATGATAGACTGACATATGTCAATAGTATCCAGTTGAGATTCAACATCTATCTGTCATAATTCTCATGTGTATGGTGATGAAATTTGTCAAGACATGATATGGTAAGTACAAAAAGGAAGACAAAGATACACAGCTTCGATGCTTTAGAAGGACTTAACTCCTAACCCAGGGGGCATCAGGAAAGGCTGTGTCAGGCTGGTAGGAGAGAATATGTGGATTTTTGACTGTGTAGGGAGATTGTACAAAGTATATACAAGTCCAAGAAAGTTAGTGGGAGAGGAAAATTTGGGAATTGGAATCAAATCTTTAAGAGCCTTGGTGGCTTTAGGCTTATTCATGTGTGTGCATGTACATATACGAGGGCCTAAGGTTAATGTCAGGAGTCTTGATTGCTCTCTGTCTTGTTGGGTGAGTCAGGGTTTCAGTTGAACCCAGAAGTTGCCAATACAACTAGTCTAGCAAGCTAGGTTGCTCCAAGGACTCCCAGTCTGCCTTCCAAGTGCTAGAGTTAAAGGTGGGCTGCTGTGCCCATCCAGCATCTGTTTGTTCTGGGGGTTGAACTATCCGCAGGCTTGTGCAGCAACATCTTATCCATTGAGCCATTTCCTCTGCTGTAAATTGATTATATTTTATTCTTGAGAATGAAATTTTGGAGAAATTGAGGGCAGGGATGGGGAGGGGTGACCAGAATATAGTTTGATATTGAGACACATTTTAAGAAGTAGAGAAGGAAAGAAACGTTTCCAGTTTGAGCCTTAGAGTCATAGTATGTCTTGCCTAATTTTCTTATTCAGAGAGAAAAAGTATCCTCAGGAGGGTAGAATGTGAGAGAGATCTGTTCCTGTTTCAGGAAGTATCTGGGTTTTGAATCCTCACTCATTTTTCTGGTGCTGTACAGTTTTGGATGATTCCCCTTACTGAGATCATTCTTTTGTCTAGACAAGTAATCCGCTTGGTCCTCAGAAATAGCTTAAAGGATTGAGAACTTATAAATTAGTTTATTTGACTTGTGATATAGTAGTGATGGACTTTTCAGATGGAGAGAAAAGAAAGTGGAAAGACCTAGTTGGATGGATTTCGTAGAGAAGGAAGCCTGTGGCCCTGGCCATATGTGTTTCTGTAAGTATTATAGTCTCTGGTGAAAAGAAAAGGAAACTTTGTTTCTTGTTGTGACTTGCTTGACCATCTGAAAGTATCCATTTTCTTTGTAGTATTGCTGAGTTTGGTATATAATAATTAAACCTGCATAGGAGCCATTGTTTTCATATCCAGGACACTGTGATTTCTGTTAGAGCAATTGATAATATACCCAAAAGTCTTCACACATTCAACATCTTGATCCTGGCTGCATGCCCTACTTAGGCCCAGCTTGATTTAGTTTGGAGAAACAAGCCCAGATTCGAGAAAATGCTTGGCCAGATCTGCTCTGTGAAATGGGAAGGGCTCAAGCACCAAGCTTAGGGTTCGAGAACTTCTATACAAATGAATTCACCTCACATGGATTTTGAAGAAAGAAGATACTGTACAGTGTTCAGTAGCTTGTGCTGCCTGCAGGAGGAGTCTAATGACAGTTCTGTGGCATTGGCAGCCCTGATTCTGAACACAGACCACTTGAGAAAGAGGAAAAGGATAAGTGGAATTCCCAGGCAGACCTTGTCCTTTGTAGTAAGTACCCCCTAGATGTTACCAGATTGGCCAATACAGGAAGAAAGGATTCTGGGAGCCAGTCTTTCATGACCTCCTCTGTGATCAGAGTCAGTCCCTCCCCTTCATGTCCCCTAGGATTAGCTGCCATTTTGGGGGGCGGGGATCTATAATAGAACTGAATCTACTAACCTTTCTGCTGTTTTTTGTTTGTTTGTTTGTTTGTTCCTGCTCTTTCTCTTCCTACAGAAGGAAACCAAGAAGCTATTCAGGTTGTGCCTCTGGTCATTTGGGCCTATTTTGTTGCTTATTTTCTACTGTTCTCTGAGAGTACTGTGTGTATGTATATGTGTGCATGATCTGTGCCTCTGAGCTGTGGTTCATCTAGATAATCCATTTTTTTCAGAAAGAAGTTTGTATGCATGCTTATGTTGTGTGTGCTCGGGCCACCTTCCCTGGAACATAGTGAGAGGATGTATGTGTGTTGGCATGGATGCACATTCAGTACGGCATGTGTGTGCTTCCACGTGTATTCAGTCTGACACTGCAACACTTAACTGCTCCTCTTCTCTGAGTTTGCACAGTGCGTGTCCATTTCCTACTTGTTGTTACCAACTCTAGCATATGTTGTAGACAACCCCTGGCTGAGCCCAGCATGTTCACGTATTTTATATTTTGGATTGAGGGCTACCACAGGTACATTCTGTCTCTTGTCTGGGAACCTAAGTATGAAAGTGCATTCGTGCTTTTGAGCTGGCTCCCTGGCCTCTCTCTGGGCATAAGCCTCTGCACATCTGTTGTATGGCCATCTCAAGCCTTGTGAAGCACTAATGCACTGTGCCTGTTAGCAGTGTCTCTTGAATTTGGTGAGGATTTACTTTGGCTTGTGACTTGGGCCCTAGCGAACACTGAATCCTGTTCAGATGAGTTTGTACATAGGTTCTGGACCTATAAACACAAGATTCATGTTCACCTTGTCTTTTCTTCAGATACATGTTCTATCTATGAGTATACCTTCTATAAGTGTTTGGCTAGACTTCTTCCTGCTCCCCTCCCTCTTTCAGTGTGCTGTGCATGCATGCCCTGTGCTTCTGCAAACTGTCAGCCTCTCTGAGCACAGCAAGTGTGCATGATCTGGGCTTAGCTCCCAAAGACTTTTTTCGTCTGATTTCTGAAACCAAGTAATTTCTGGCAAATGTCTAATTCCAAGAATTTAAAAAGAGAGAGAGAGATGAGAATCCACTCAGTACAGTAGCTGCTTCCAGAGGGAAGATACATTCTTGGTGGTGGGATCTGGGGATGCACAGATGCTTGGCCTTTGTCTCTGCCCCCAGGATCCTTAGGAGACTGGCTTCCCCTTCACTCTTACCTGCTGCTGTTCTATTAGTACATCATGCTTGTTCCAGCCACTCCTTGCTGCCTTCATTCCTGTCCTCCAGGGATAGGACAGGAGGCAGATGAGGTGGCATAGGGATGGAATAGACAGATAAGTTAAAGCTTAGGCAACATAACAAGGTGTTCACTAAGATGGACCTTTAACCCAAGTTCACCTGAGCGATTGCTCTCCTTTCCATCACCCGTTAGCCCTGTCTTAGCACCCATACTGTTCTGTCTTGTCTCATACTGTCCATCACTCCCACCCAGAACTAACCACAATAGTTTTGCCCCTGGAGCCCATTTGTAGTTTAAGGGGCAGGGTAGTTGGGTTGAGAAGGAACAAAGCAAGCCAGGAAGCCCCAAATGTACTAATGCTAGGTTTCTTATTCCTCAGAAGCATGCACAATGGGTTTCTTAGAGCCTCCTGTTAACTTTAGAACTCTCTCTTCTCTGCACTGCTTAAAAGTTTTGCTTTTTTTGCTTTTGTTTTATGCAGAGCCTTTTAAAAAGTAAGGTTTGTTTTATTCTGCTTGTGATTGTTCCTTACTTGACTGTTTGATCCCTCGGTTTTCAATTTTTCTTAAAATTCTCATGAAATCCACCAGAATCATAACCCAAGTATTTAATATGCCCTATGATCTCTTATAGATAGTTTATAAAATGTAGAGGCTAGACTCATACACATTTTGTACTCAATGAGCTAGAGGTTGGAGGACTCCAGGCTGCCCCAAATTGTCCTTTTACTTCAGTAAGCCTGGGATCCTGAGAGTTCTGGCAGCTAGCTCTTCCCATTGGATCTTAGAACAGGACCTCAGGACTTGACCTTGTATCCTTTCTGTGTATGGTGGAGAAAAGTCAGGCAATGCCCACTGCAGCAACCTGCTGGCTGCAGTGTAATAGGTAATAGGGTATTGGCTTCAACTTCAGATGGACTCTCTCACAGAACAGCTCATGTGACCTACTTTGCCCACTGTCCAGCCTATAGGCTCTCTCCCATCTTTCCCACGAGCTAACTTTTCCTTTTTTTTTTTTAAGATTTCAGATGATGGTGACCCCTCCTTGCCTCAGTGGCTCCCAGAAGGGTAAGTGAGCTTCCTGTGATCCCACCTCTGTCTACTTTTAGCTTTTCTCTGGGGATATGTGAGACGCTCTACATGCTGCATTGTGGCAGAGGAGGAGACCCGCCCCCCCCATGGGTTCACTGGCTGTCTGGGGTAGAGGCTGCTGATTGACCCTCTAGAAGTTGAAGCAGGAGCCTTGTGCAGCAGTTCCTGGGACAGGAGAGGTTACTTTAACAGTTTGTCTTTGCCTGTGTAACTTTTTATTTATCATATCATATATCATATCGCCACTTTTTATATAGAAAATAAGGGCATTCGAGTAAGTATCTTTATCTGTCTGAAAAAGTTTCCCATCTCATTGTTGGTGTAGCTGATTAGGTTACTCCCTGGGCTCAGACCTGCTTCAGCTGTTGTGAATCACTTCTTACCTTGCACTCGAGTCAAGACAAAAGGGGCATCCATCCCTTCTGAGCTCAGGGTGTTCTGTCTGTGCTTTATTTCTGGGAATTTCTGACCCATGTGATTATGTGATTGCACCAGAATCATTTTAAAGCTCAGCTGCTGCCCATAACTGACTGGTTGTTCTTGAGAGAGGAGTGTCTCCGAGGCCTCTCTCTGCTCCCCCCACCACCTTCCTTTTTCCTGTTGCCCTATAAAGGCTTCTGGCATCAGACTTCTCAGCTGCCTCCTCACACTCTGTCAGGAAAGAATATCAGATCATAAAGTTAGCTACTACATTTTTCTTTTTTTATTAGATATTTTCTTTATTTACATTTCAAATGCTATCCCGAAAGTTCCCTATACCCTCCCCCTGCCCCTGCTCCCCTACCCACCCACTCCCACTTCTTGGCCCTGGCATTCCCCTGTACTGGGGCATATATAGTTTGCAAAACCAATGATGGCTGCATAGGCCCTCTTCTGCTACATATGCAGCTAGAGACACGAGCTCTGGGGGTACTGGTTAGTTCATATTGTTGTCCACCTATAGGGTTGCAGACCCCTTCAGCTCCTTGGGTACTTTCTCTAGCTCCTCCATTGGGGACCCTGTGTTCCGTTCGATTAGCTGCTACATTTTTCACACACCTTTCGTCTTTTTTGGTCAAGGCAAATTGTTTGAAAAGGCCAGCCCTTTCCATCTCTCTCAAAAGATTATTTGTTGCAGAAACCACTTGACTTAACCAGAGCATATTGTAGCTGTTAGAATTCACTACAAACTTGAATTCACTATGAACCCCTCTCACCAGTTGCTTCTTCAGTGAACTTTAGATTCTTTTTTCCATTTACAAAATATATACATGCCAGTAGAACATTTCCAAATTGGCTTTAAAATAAAATGTAAGGGTTTTCAAAACAATTTCCTCTTGTTTTCCTTTCTGTGCTTCCTAGGTGTAGTAATATCTTTAAAACAAAGTCCACTGCCTGTGCTGAGGTAGTTTACTGGACATTTTTTTTTTAAGGATAATACTCATGATCTGTTTTCTTGTTTTTTTTTTTAAGATTTATTTATTATTATATGTGAGTACACTGTTGCTGTCTTCAGACACTCCGGAAGAGGGTGTTAGATCTTGTTACAGATGGTTGTGAGCCACCATGTGGTTGCTGGGATTTGAACTCAGGACCTTTGGAANNNGCAGTCAGTGCTCTTAACCACTGAGCCATCTTGCCAGCCCTACTGGACATCTTATATGTTGAGTTGGTGACTTCCTTCTTTGCCCCTATAATGGACAGTTAGTTCTTCTTCTGGAACTTCCATCTTTAGACCAGTTATGGTGTGCAATCTGGCTACCCAGTATCTCTAGCCCATTGTTCTTACTAAGTAAGTGCAGAATTACTTGAGTGTGCTGGCGTGCACCTGAAACTCAGCACTCTAAGGCAGGAGGGCTGTTAGTGTATGGCCATCCTAAGCTAGCTATATAGTGAATCCAAGGGCAGCCTGGACAAAGTACTGAGACCCTTTCCCAAAACAAAACCAAGTACATAAGTTTTGTTTAGGGGATGCTTTATTTGTCTTGGTTAAAGTTTATAATTTCAACTTTAAAGAGCAGAAACTTCTTTTCCCTTTTAAACTCACCTTATTTTATGGAAGTGACACTGAGACTCAAACCAAGACTCAGAGAGAAAATGGAACATTGGCTGGGCTTGGGGCTGGCAGGTCTATGTGGCGAGAAAGCTCTCTTGGTCACCAGTTCCCACCTTGCCTTCTGGAGTATAAGCATCTTCAAATCAACAAAAATGCCTTGAGCTGTTAACGTGAGTTAAAAGAGCTCTTAGACCTTTGCTGAAATGGCAGGAAGCACTGAGATTCCAAACGGATCCCTTGCATTTCCTTCCTTCACTTTCTGCCTTTCCTTCCCTCTCTAAGGTTAGTTCTCCATTCCTCTGAGCAGAGGGAGAGTAAGGATAGTAAAACACAGAACGTGCAAGTAACTCAAGGCTAGACTTGAGATTCTGATGTTCTCTTCTCTCCTTAGGCCAGCTGGAGGGCTCTATGGCATCGACAGCATGCCAGATCTACGAAGGAAGAAGCCACTGCCACTTGTCAGTGATCTGGTGAGTCAAGACCCTGGCCTTAGCTTAGGCAGTAGTCTTTGGGTATACACCCCACTAGGTCTTGGCAAGCTGTCAGGCTGAGAATCAGTCATTGCAAAGTTACTGTTACTTAATGATGGTTTCAGTGGAACCTAGTTCTAACTTACTCCCAAGTCAGAGTCCTGGGTTCTTCATTGAGTCAAGTTCCTATCTAGAATATTTGTGGCTTATACCTTCATTACTGAACTCAGAGGCCTTACATCAGGCATCTTAACTTCTCTAGGTAGGTTGACAAGCTTCGTTGATAACCTGAAATGGAACCTGACTCTAGCCTCTAGCCTTTAATTTAGATTACTGAGCTTAGTGTGTATTATGCTTAACTGGAGCTTAATCCTTTCTAGAGGCCAAATGAAACCTTTTCCTAAAATACAAGTTCCCTAGACTGTGTCTGTTAACCTAGGACACTGAGAGGCAATGATCAAACATTTGTGCAACTGAATTGCATCAGGCTTAGGAGTTAGAGGTGCTCTTGGGACTTCCAGGATGACCAAAATCTCCTATTCTCAGCTGTGCTTTCTAAAGCAAGATCAGTGTGAGGAATTTTTCATAGCCTGTGAGTGGGCAGGAAGAGAGTGGGACCAGGCTTTCCCGGGGCCCCCTGAGCTCTTAGAGCCAGATATAAGTTCTGAGGGTTCAACCAGACCCAAACCCTCATCTTTCCCATTTTCTACTCCTGTTACTTGTTTCTTCCTATTCTGTCCATTCTGGTTTTCCTAGCCACCCTTTTACTTTCTTGTGTTTTCATTTCCTCCCACCAGCCTCTCTCCCTCACTGGGTGAATGGGATGTAACTTCCTCTCCCCTCATCATTTCTTTCTTTACGTATCTCCTTCCATGTCCACGCCTCCTTCTCATTCTCTTATTCTTTTCTGATCCTTCTCTTCCACCATTTTTCATCTAGCTGGTAGAAGGTGGATTCTCATGTCATAATTTCTTTATCTCCTATCTCACCTTTCATCTTTCTCTTTTCTCAGTAGTCCCTCCGTTTCCACAAGCAAGTCTGGATCATATCTTGCTTCCCTCCTCTGTCTTTTACCCTTGCCTGTATTCACTTTGAGACATAATTGTCCTTAGAGTGGGCACTCAGCCTGGGCCCGGGGCAGCTCTATGGGTTGGACACAGTTTTTAGTAGATAGAGGCAGAGGTGATTAGAACATGCTCCCTGTGGTAAACTGGAGGAGAGAACCACTCTGATGCCTCTGAAAGTTTGTATGCCCTTAGTGGACTTTAACACCATGTTGTTCCTTTCTTTGCTCTCCTCTACACAGGCTATGGTGAGTGCATCCAGAGCCCTTCCCCATCCTATTAAGAGTCCACATCCACAATTATTTGGGCCCCTCCTAGCTGATGTTTTTTCTTAGACTCAAATAAGATCTGCCTGTCCATTGTCTGCTGCCTTGATAAAGTCATGTGTCTTCCAGGGGCCACCTTTAAGGCTTGGGCTTGGCAGAAATGTGAGGTTCCTCTACACAAGGACCTTGCTAGCAGGACAACTCCTACTCTTGAACTTTACTCTCCATCCTGTCTAGCCTCCACTGCCCTCTTTTACTGTCAAATGCCATTTATTTGGGATTTTGACCTTTGTATCTTCTGTGGACTGTGTGTGGGGCGGTACCTGGGCATAGGGGTCAGCATGGGCAGTTCTTATATGTGACTCTGATAATGTGTGTGTGTGTGTGTGTGTGTGTGTGTGTGTGTGTGTGTGTTATTCTTATGACCTATTTTTTACTATAATTCTAAGCTTTTCATTTTTCTTTTGATTTCTATGGAATAAGACATCCTAAGAATAATGAAAGAGGAAAGCCCTTTGGGTGGTGGATATCCTGAAGGAAGTACTGTTCTAACATTGCTAGGACAGTCCCTTGAGGACCTAGGGTTTTACATCTTAACCTGAGGCTCTATTACATGTTACCCAGGGGTAGTGTCTAGTGACAGCAAAAATAGAATGGTGTCAATTGTAGTCAAGTGGCTTTGGAAACTGAAGCTGCCTTCCCAGGACCTTGCCAGTCTTTTGTGACAACAGTGTTGACAGGCAACTCTTTCTCACAGTCACTGGTCCAGTCACGGAAAGCTGGGATTACATCTGCTATGGCTACACGTACCTCTCTCAAGGATGAAGAACTGGTAAGTGACTCATGAACATTTGTGAGTCTGCTGGCCTCAGGACTGGTCATCTCTGTAGCCATACTAACTATGAATTTTTAAATTCTGGCATATAGTTGGCAAGATAGTCTGGTCTCGGTTTTTACATTTGGAGAAATGAGTCCATATTGGAGTATTAAAGCATATGACCACTGATCTTGGGGTTTATAGGGAGCCCATTACCCCTTGCTTCCCTAGAGTGAATGAATGCTCAGACTCAACAGTGGGCACACAATAGATAACTAGAAGCACATTCTAGTGTGGCCTTTTCTGTGCCAGGCAAAGCTCTGGGTTGGTCCAGGCTAGGATGTTATCCACTACCAGAGAAGAAACCATGAACCTGACTGTCCCATAGTGTCTCAGTTCTTCCTAATACAGTCATATAGTTATTGGTCTGTGATGGGGTGTGTGTGTCTTTCAGAAATCTCATGTGTATAAGAAAACTCTGCAGGCCTTAATCTACCCCATCTCGTGTACCACACCCCACAACTTTGAGGTCTGGTCTGCCACTACACCTACCTATTGCTATGAGTGTGAAGGCTTGCTCTGGGGCCTTGCCCGGCAAGGCATGCGCTGCAGCGAGTGTGGAGTCAAGTGCCATGAGAAGTGCCAGGACCTGCTCAATGCCGACTGCCTACAGCGTGAGTGTCCATGGGATGAGGGATGGGGAACAGGGACAACAGGGCCTTTCTAAAACAGTGAGCAAAGAGCAGTCGTGTCGGACTTCTCATTGCTCTGCTCTGCTCAGGTGCTGAATCCAGAGCTACTGCTTTTCCAGTCAGTGGGTCTTACAGCTCTCTCTTCAGCTCCTTTAGGGAAAATCCTTTGAACTTTCTATAGCCTTCCATCTTAGGGTTTCTATTCCTGACAAACATCATGACCAAGAAGCAAGTTGGGGAAGAAAGGGTTTATTCAGCTTACACTTCCACACTGCTGTTCATCAAAAAGAAAGTCAGGACTGGAACTCAAGCAGGTCAGGAAGCAGGAGCTGATGCAGAGGCCATGTAGGGATGTTACTTACTGGCTTGCTTCCCCTGGCTTGCTCAGCTTGCTTTCTTAAAGAACCCAGGACTACCAGCCCAGAGATGGCACCACCCACTATGGGCCCTCCCTCCTTGATCACTAGTTGAGAAAATACCTTACAGCTGGATCTCATGGAGGCATTTCCTCACCTGAAGCTCTTTTCTCTGTGATAACTCCAGCCTGTGTCAAGTTGACATGCAAAACCAGCCAGTACACCTTCTATGGAGCTAGGGTCTCTTGCAGGATTCATTTGATTCCAGAACATCAGCTTAAATAGTATACACCATTGCTTATGTTGAAAGAATGTGTATTATAATCCTGCCAGGTATGGTGTCACATGCCCTTAAACTTAGCATTTGGGAGACAGAGGCAGACAGATCTCTGTGGATCTAAAGCCGGCCTGGTCTACATAGGGAGTTTTAAGACAATTAAGGCTACATAGTGACATAGAGGGACCTTATCAAAAAAAAAAAAAAAAAAAAAGCAGGGTGAGGGTGGGGGGAGGGAAGGAAAAGAAAAATCCCAAGAGATAAGGATCTGTGTTTCCTCATAGAGAAAAAGTGTTTCACAAAGATAGGAGTGGTGGATATAAGATTTAAACACAGGTCTAACACCAAAGATTATATATATTTTTAAGTAATACTACACTATTTGCTGAGATTAAAAGCACAAGGACCATGAAGCAGAACCCAGTTGTGTTCTGAGGCACTTCTGGGATTTATGTCATGCTTGGCAGATAAGATTGGCTGTATTGTCATGGCCACCCACCATTGCTTCATGATATTGGAGACACCCTTTGGTGATATTTGACTTAGATACTCGATGGAACCTCTTCCAACATTTCTCTAAACAGAATAGCATAATGAACTCCCACCATCACCACCAAGAGTTTGCTGCCCTTCAAATTGCACTCTCAACTCCTCTGGCCTGGCTGTGGCCCCACAGAGAAATCATATCCTTAAGCTTCTCCCATTGTCCATGCCTCTTCCTGACACTCTGCGTCAGCTTGACCTTGGTCTAGGAGGCAAACTATTGCTTAGTTTACTTTCTGGGCCATCCTTCAGGGGCTGCTGAAAAGAGCTCTAAGCATGGAGCTGAGGACCGGACTCAGAACATTATCATGGCCATGAAGGACCGTATGAAGATCCGAGAACGGAATAAACCAGAGATCTTTGAGGTTATCCGGGACGTGTTCACAGTGAGCAAAGTTGCGCATGTGCAGCAGATGAAAGCAGTAAAGCAGAGTGTCCTGGATGGCACCTCCAAGTGGTCAGCCAAAATTACCATCACGGGTGAGGAAGCTAAGGTGGGAGGGCTTAGGGGGCCTGGGCAGTGGGCAGGGCTTGAGAGGAAGCAGGTCAAGAGAGAGAGAGAGAGAGAGAGAGAGAGAGAGAGAGAGAGAGAGAGAGAGAGAGAGAACCTCCTGTCATTCTTCACCCATCCTCATTTAGACTAGGTGCTACAAGAGGCAAGTACTTGCAAACAATATGAACCATAATACAAGGACATCCTAACAGCCTGAGAGTTTACACTCAGTTAAAAGCTGGGGGTGGGAGGAGACAGGAAATAGACACCAGTGGTTTGTGGGTCAGATGTGTGGGGCTGAAGCATGTACACATTAGAGGGTCGGTGATGCAGTCTTGGGTCAGAAAGGTGACAGAGATGGGATTCTTGGGTTAAGCTTTGAGGAGGAGGCTGGTAGCCTGGAGCTAAGGGTAGATACAGAGAAGTGAGGTTAGGTTTACTGCCCATGCATAGGAAGATGTCTTTAAGTGGCAGAGGCTGTGATTAGCCCTATGGGGGCTTCTGATTTAACTCTGAAATATGCTTTAAACCTTTTGATTTATGCTTGGGTTGCAGTGGTTTGTGCCCAGGGCCTACAAGCCAAAGACAAAACAGGATCCAGTGACCCTTATGTGACTGTGCAAGTTGGGAAAACCAAGAAGCGCACCAAGACCATTTTTGGAAATTTGAATCCTGTTTGGGAAGAGAAGTTCCATTTGTAAGTCACGGGGGGGGGGGGGGGGACACCTGGCTGACCTTTCTGGAAACATGCATATTTTAGCAGGGGTGTGACAACCCACTCTTCTGGCTTGAGCGCTAAGACTGGAGATTCTCACAGGCTTCACTGGCAGCAGCCGTGCTTCCTTTGGGTTTCTTCTTAGTCTTTGGTAATTTACCCAGATACTGGATTAATGAGCTCAGTTTATGGCCAGTGCTTTTTCTAGCATCGGAAAAGATCTCCCTACCACCGTGCCGGCTTCCTAGCCTGCCTAGCAAGTGTTAGGATTTCTCAGGATTGAGACAAGAATGCTCTTGGCCTATAATTGGATAATTATGGATTGAAGATGGAAATCTTGGGTCTAGAGGTGTTTTTCTTTTTTCCTGTCCCAGCATATTCCTCCATTTCCTTTTCCTCGCCTCTCTTTCGACTGTTTCACTAACGCCTAGAACTTGGATGAAAGTCTGGAGTTGCCAGATGGCTTTGTCTCACATCCCTACTCCCAAGGTGTAAGATCAAGACTTTGGTTCTGAATCTGCTGAGCAGGATGGCTATAATAGAGAACAGGTTCTGTTGACTCCCCAGGCACTCACATGGAAAAGGATTGGGGTACAGTAAAATGACTCTCCAGTCCAGGCAGCAGTTACTGAAGGAAGCACCCATCTGTCTGAGAATGTGAATAGTTCCTGGTGACTGCTTCCATACGACCGTTTCTAAATGAACTGTTATGATCATCATCTTTGACCATCATAGATGAACAATTCATTCAGTTCCTATCCTGTGCGAGATGCTTTACCTGATGCTGTTTAGCCAAGAGTGAGTGGCAGTCAGTGTCTGCCCTCCAGAAGCTCAGGGTTGACTCACCTGTTATTTTCAGTACAAGGGTCGTTGTGTATAGTATTTTAGTGGAAATATCCTGGATGTGGAAATATATAAGAACAGGGGAAACAAGCAACACATTCTGCTTATTACTAGTTTGGGGTGACGGACCAAGATCCAGAAAACAACCTCTGGGGAGGAGCGCAAGATGGGAGACCTTCTTCCATTCCCCAAAGCAAAAACACCACAGAAGAGAGAGCCATTTAGTAAAGAAGGATAGAAGTTCATAAGCACAGAGTTAGGTACGTGAGGAAATTAGAAAGCGAAGCAGGTATGACCTGATGACCCTACCAGTCATGTAGCACCTTATGGGTTCATGTCTAGGACTCTGAGGAAGGAACTGGCCATTCTTTCTGGAGCCCTGTAGTATTGTTCAATTGGAATTGCTGATATAGTTAGCCGCATAAGAAGCCAGAATTCACCATAACCATTCATTTCCTTCCCATCCCTCAGGACTGAAAGCCTTAATTCACTTGGAATTGGTAGCCCTTTGGTAGCCCTTTGGGGTGGACATTGGCGGTGGAAGTGATGATGCTAGGTCTGCCCAACCTAATCTTCCACCCACCCCTTCCACAGTGAGTGCCACAACTCTTCTGATCGAATTAAGGTACGCGTGTGGGATGAGGATGATGACATCAAATCCAGAGTAAAGCAGCGGCTAAAGCGAGAGTCAGATGATTTCCTTGGCCAAACTATTATTGAAGTTCGAACACTGAGTGGAGAGATGGATGTCTGGTACAATCTGGGTGAGGAAACTGAACCATAAAGTGTTAATGTGATTGGAGACCATTTGGAGCTATCTAGAAATCTGCTAAATTACCAATCTTCAGATCTTATACCCCTGTACAGACCTGTCTTGCCTTTAGTGCTGAACATTGGTGGGGTGGAAAGCAGAATGGCAATGGCTAAAACACATTCTAGCTTGGACATCCCTCAAGTTTCAGATCTTCTAGCCTCCATCCTAACCCCACTCCTGTCTTCCCACTTTGTTCAGGGTTGCTTGTAGACTATGTGGCCACTTGGCTTGGTGCTGTCCACCCCCCCACCCCCCGTAGACTAACCATCTGTAGGAAGTTGCATTGCTCTGAATCCCAAGTCTCTTTTCCTTTGTAGAGAAGAGAACAGACAAGTCAGCTGTCTCAGGGGCTATCCGACTTCACATCAGTGTGGAGATCAAGGGGGAGGAGAAGGTGGCCCCATACCATGTACAATATACATGTCTCCACGAGGTGAGCAACACTTTGTGTGTGGAGGGCTGGAAAGCAGGGGTGGGCTTCTGACTGTAAGTAAGGTTGGCAGGTGGCTGGAGATCTAGGACCATTTTGTTTTGTTTATTCTTGGCTCATTGTGCTGTTCTGGGTACTCTAAGGTACCAGACCATTCTTTTCCTTCCCTGGAAGGACTGAGCAGTGACATGACAGAAAATTTTCTACTGCAATTTTCAGTTATGATGTGCTTGTAACCCACCTTTCTCTCTGCTCTGTATTCTGCAGAACCTTTTCCATTACCTCACAGACATTCAGGGCAGTGGAGGAGTCTGGATCCCAGAGGCTCGGGGGGACGATGCATGGAAGGTGTACTTTGATGAGACAGCCCAAGAAATTGTGGATGAATTCGCCATGCGCTATGGCATCGAGTCCATATATCAGGCCATGACGTGAGGCTCCCTGGGGTCCTGGGAAGTAGCTACTAATACTTTGGGAAGCTAACAAAGACACAGGACATAGTAGACAGGTGCTTAGAAGCCATCAAGTGCAATGATTTCATACTTTTTCTCTTTGAGCTGGGTGGAGTTTGTCTGTGCCCCAAGGCAAAGAAGCATATATTAGAAAAGGAATATATTGCCAGCATCTCAGGAATGCCTCTTTACCCATCAAGATCATGGTTAGGAAAGGAAAAAGGAATGAGTGGATGTACAAAGACACAGGACCAGCTATCACAGGCCTGAGCAAATACGACATGTTTTTGCCTATGTACCTATGTGCATAACTAACCTATGCATAACTAACCTGTGCATAACCAACAAGCTGACCTAGATTACCCTGAGAGTCAACAAGCTCACTAAACTGTAGGGAAAATACTTCTCTGTGGAATCTGCCAGCACTCCTATAAAAGAAATTCTTGCCTACTGGGAGAAGTGTCAATTGGTGATGTTGCCATAGCAATGCATGCAGGACTCCATTCTGCATAAGCAGAGGGAGTTAAGTTAGCTGACCTGGCTGTGCTTCCACAAACTTTAATTGGGTTCCTACTTGGCTACTGCTGCAATCTGTGAAGAGTCTTTGAGAATGAGAATTCTGTTTTTCAGGCACTTTGCATGTTTGTCATCCAAGTACATGTGTCCTGGTGTACCAGCCGTGATGAGCACCTTACTGGCCAACATCAATGCCTATTACGCTCACACAACCGCCTCCACTAACGTCTCTGCATCTGATCGTTTTTCGGCCTCCAACTTTGGTGTGAGTGTGATGAAATACATGTATCCAAATGCTGTCAGTTGATGGTTTGTTGTTTTCTGGCCAGTTGTGTAGAGTTGGCTGATGTGCCTAATTCTCAGATAGTTGCTACCTTGAAAGACAGCCTTTTCCCTTCTAGATGAGATGACTAGCAGACTATCCTCAGACTCTGCTATGCTTTAGAAGACATTGTGCTGTGGCCCCACCACAATTGAATCACAATGTTGCTTAGTCTTACAGTCATTACTCAGAATGTTACCTGACATAAATTCAGGATAAACAGGATGAAATGACCCCTCATGAAAGTTCTTTCTGTAGGCATAAAATTACATCAGTAATCTTATATAATCCTCACAGTCTACTGCATCTGTGATCCCTGATTTTTGGAACTCATAATGTTTTTGTTGTTAATAGAGTTTTTTTGTAGATGTGTTAATGTAATTGATTAATCCAATCAAGTCCCATTATGTATTTAATCAGTATCTATTAATGTATGCAATGTAATGAATTCTGGAAATGTGCTAACAGCCTACAGGTATCTGATTTCATATTTAATGATACTTTTTCTTTGAAAACTATTAAATTAGTATATATTTATATATTTTAATACTAAAATATACACTAAGAAAAAGTACAGGGAACTTGGTTAAAAGAGAGACTTCTTGTGTCTTTCTGACCATTTTTCAAATGCATCATTATTTTTTCTCCCATCATCACTGCTAGAAAGCTGTTAAGAATGCCCCAGAACAGCCAGGTGGTAGTGGTGCACAGCTTTGACCCCAGCTCTTCGAGGTTTATAGAATGAGTTCTAGGGCATCCAGGGCTACACAGAGAAACCCAAGAAGCTCCTCAGCACCGGGGTGACAGAGAAGAGTTGGAGTCCCAGTCTCTATCCATCCCCTCCCCACAGGCCCCCAAGCTAGAGAGACTTTGACTGGACACGGACTTCCTTTGCTGAATGTAGATGTGGGAGAGTGGGTCTTGGGGGAACGGCAAGGGCCTGTGATGTAATGAGAAAGATCCAGAATATTTTACTATATGCAGGGAAAGTGTCCTTAGGGGACGGAGCTTCAGAGCTTGGGAGTGTCTCTGATTGAGGCCATGACGGCAAAATGTAGGTAGCTGGAAGCCGGTGTTATGTGTCCACTGCTCCTGTCCGTGTGTGTGCCTGGATCCCCAGCCCCACTTTGTGCTAACAGCTGCTCATTTAAGGGTTTGGTTGTGGGCTGTCTGTCTCCAGCCCTTCCAAGGTACTTACTACCTGAAGGAAGCTAGAAGGGCTCCTGAGGGACATTGAGGGGGGCTGTGGCTCTGAGGAACTGTTGAAGATCATACTTGGCCTCTGCAGCCTCTCAGTCGCACATCACCTAACCCTGACAGTTCCAGGCCTCTCCTCCTTGTGAGCCACTTTGGGCTAGTCAGACTAGGGTAACTCAGCTAGATGACCCTCACCTTAGGCCTCCCCAGACTCTGCTGCTAGGGTTGGGAAGAGCAAAGCAGAAACTGCCATTACAAGGCTCCCAGGATGAGGTCCCTCCTTGCCCTTCGTCCTTTGTTCACTGGACCTGCTCTGTAGGTAGGGGCCTCAGACCCACAGGGCAGTCAGTGCTCAGGGACACCCAGTCCCCCAGCTCTCTTCAGTCATGTCACTTATTTCTTACTATGCTCAGTGCCTTGGGGGTATTGATCATCTTCTAGATAGGGCATGAAGAGTCTGCAGACTGTTAAAGCTTCTGATCATCAATAAATATTTAAAGCTCAAAAAAACCCAAAAAACCCCAAGAAACAAGTTGGAGAAAGTGTTTGGATTTCCTTTTGCTGACTAAAATGAGAGAGAGAGGTGCAATCACTGGTCACATCGTGCACTTCGAAAGAGATGCTCTCCCCCAGAGACGTGCCAATATGAAAGGGTTCCTGGTTCAAGACAGTGCTGCTACAAGATTTTAACAGGGCTCACCTCATCTATTTTTCTTTATATTGATTTGTCTGTAGTAGTTCTGTTTCTACTGTAGTCGAGGGGGCTCAGAAACAGATTGCTTCTCTTTCCAATTATTTCTTTCTCACCCTCAGAAAGAAAGATTTGTAAAACTGCTGGACCAGCTACACAACTCACTGAGGATAGACCTCTCTACATACAGGGTAAGTGAAGACATGATGTGAGAAAAGTAATGAGTAATCTCAATCTGGAAAACATAGACACATCTTAGCAATAAGATGAAAGGCACAGAAACTGGTCTGTGTCATCATGCCCACTCGGATGGGCAATGCCATTGACACCATGGTTCTTCACTGCCATGTGCAAGTAGCAGGTACAGCCGCTTTTAGTGGACAGGTGGCTTTCCAACTCCTTCTTATCATCCTATCCAACTTCATAATAACATAATCTTTGCCAGAACGTCCCCCTTACAAATATTACTTAGTCATATTCATCTCCCTCCCTCCGTCCCTCCGTCCCTCCCTCCCTCCCTCCCTCCCTCCCTCCCTCCCTTCCTCCCTCCCTCCCTTCCTCCCTCCCTCCCTTCCTCCCTCCCTCCCTCCCTCCCTTCCTCTCTCCCTCCCTCCCTCCCTCCCTCCCTCCCTCCCTCCCTCCCTCCCTCCCTCCCTCCCTCCCTCCCTCCCTCCCTCCCTCCCTCCCCCGCCCTCCCTCCCTCCCTCCCTCTCTGTTTCCCTCCCTCCCTCTCTGTTTCCCTCCCTCCCTCTCTGTTCTCAGTTCCCAAGAGAGGTATGATCTTTGGCTAGTGGAAGAAAGAGTAGTCTGTCCTGAACAAGTACAATGTGTTAGGTGTTCTATCTTTTTCTGGTACAGGAGGAAATGGATGTAGGAGCGTGGGTACCTGGGATGGCTCAGGATGAAACAGTGGACAGCTTCTCAGCCTCTTCTAAGTTAGGTCTTCCATGGCCTTTGTCACTTAAAATGTCATTCCTCTCCACAGCAGGCAATCCACACACCTTAGAGAATGAGGACAAGAGCAGCCTCCAAATGAACAAAGTGAGGCTTTGCTCATCTCTACTTTCCTTATCCTCCATTTGTGAATCATGGAGAAATAACTTCATATGATTTTTGGCACTAATAGCCATCTGTAGGCTTAAAACTGATGGAGTGAAGAATAGTTCAGTCTTTCCCTTCATCTCTCCACAGCAGCTTCCTCCTAAAACTTATGTCAAAGAGAATAATTTATGACATGCAGGGAAGTCTTAAGGAATTCACTTCAGAGATTGTGCTCAGAACTCTGCCATCTGCTGGCTCCAGAGCATAGAAGAGCAGCGTTGACTGAACCTACAGTTCTGGATCTGTGTGGTCTACAGTGTGTCTTCATCTGTATCCATGATACAGTTAGATTCTAGCTTCTGAAGTACTTACTGGGTGTAAGAAGCTTCATGTAAGGAGGGACAGAGGTAGAGAGAGTGCATGGCAGGGACTGACTGTATCTATGTTCATCTGAATAAATGCTCACACATTCATGGGAGGCAGGTTTGGGGAAGAAGTGTGGCTTTCTGAGATGTGAAGAACTCATCTTGGTAAGGACCTGCCTGGTTTAGTAGAGAGGAAAAAATGAACCCAGTAATGTAGGTGGCTCAGTGATAGGAAATCCCGGTGGGCAGCAGCTAGGGACATTTGGGTTCAGTCCTTTTGACAGTGAAGGTTTTGTGTTCTTCTGTTCCTTTCTTCACATTTGCTTGATTTGTAACAGAATAACTTTCCTGCTGGGAGCCCTGAACGGCTTCAGGATTTAAAATCTACAGTGGATTTGCTGACCAGCATTACTTTCTTCAGGATGAAGGTAAGGGTCGACAGATCTGGTCAGTGCTGGGCTGAGGACTTGGCCATAGGAACCTGGAGAGTAAGAGTCGTTGCACAGTCTGAAGCCACAGTTTCCATTTCCAAACACAGCTCTCCCCTGGGTTACATCTAGGAGTATGTAATCCGTAGATCAGTGAGAAAGGCCTGGAAGTTCTCCTCATCCGCTAACCTGCTGCCGGTGTTCATGAGTTTTCTCATCACTGTGACAGGATACCTGACAGCCATAACTCAAAGGGCAGAAGGTTTCCTTTAGATCCCAGTTCTCAGGATACAGTTCATTGTGGCAGGGAGGGAGTAAACAGCAGAGGGGCTTAGTCCAAGACAGGGGGGACTGGCTTCTTTTGCTTCTCACATCTTGGTGGGTCAGGAAGGCAGCAGAGAGTAGAACAGTGAGCAGGGATATGCTAACCCTCAAAGGCCTGCTCCTAGTGATCTGTGATAACTCAACACCATGTCCCAGAGGTTCTACAGCCTCTCCAAACAGTTCCTCTAAATACTTAAAACATGAGCCTATGGGAGACATTTTTCCTTCAAACCACAACACTGGGCAACTTTGAGGACTTAGAAAAGTGAAATGAATCTGGAGTGGATTTGCAGGGATGATGGGTGGATATCCCACCTAGGTGAGCAGAACCCCTGGGCCATATTTCTTCTGTTAACTGGCAGGTACAAGAACTTCAGAGCCCCCCAAGAGCCAGCCAGGTGGTAAAGGACTGTGTGAAAGCCTGCTTGAACTCTACATATGAATACATCTTCAACAACTGCCATGACCTTTACAGTCACCAGTACCAGCTGGTAAGAGGTTTGGAGTTAGTGAGGCCAGCTGACAGCAGCTCTTGGGAGCCTCAGTTTTTCTTTACTAGAAATTCATGGTGGAAAGAAGCTCAAAACAAAGTCTTTGATGTTCTCAAGGGTGAGCAAGTTGTTGACTTTGTACTATTTTTCTCATAGCCTAGATGTCTATGAATTGACAAAAGGCCTTTATATTTAATCCCAGCACTTGGGAGGCAGAGGCAGGTGGATTTCTGAGTTCAGCCTGGTCTACAAAGTGAGTTCTAGGACAGCCAGGGCTATACAGAGAAACCCTGTCTCGAAAATACAAAAACAAAAACAAAACAACAAAAAAAGCCTTTATATAAAACAACACATGCATTTTTGAGCTGAACAGAAATGGCTGTGATAAATTTTGCTTTGAGCAGTTTGGTGGCTCGATTTGTGTGGAATTCTCAGGCCATCCCAGCCTCTTTCTTTTACCTTTACTATCTCAAGGTTAATTTTGATCAGATGTGTTTGGACTATATAAGTTCTGTACTGTCTTCCCCTGAGACTATATCTGACTCTGAGCTCCTGGCATGAAGATTTAACTTTTCCCTGAGGTGACTCATTCTTCAGTTCAAGGTCTTCTGGGATTATATTCACTGATTGGCTCTCAAGGCTGAGCCTGGCCTCCTGTGAAGCTGAGCTGCTTTATCTGTTCTAGTTCATTTTTCTTTAAACAAATTGCATGTGTTGTGGACATGGATGTGTGTGCACATACATACATGTGTTGTGGACATGGATGTGTGTGCACATACATACATGGGAGTAGGAAGAATACCTGTAGGACTGGTTCTCTCTTTCTAGAATGTTAGTCTCAGGGATTGAACTCAGGCCATCAGACTTGGTGAAAGGTATCTTTACTGGCTGAGCCGCTTCTCCAGTCCCATCTTTCTGGGTACTTCCAACTCTGTAACTCTTCTGATAACCATTTAAAAGCCAGGACTTCTTTTTAGTTCCAATAACTCAGTTACAGCTATGTCTTGCTAACTTATACTTTTGCAGATTCACTTTCCTTTAGTGCAGCAAACACACACAGTCCAACAAGTATACATATGTGTGTATGTATATATGTATGAATGTATATAAAATGTTCCAGGCCAGGTCTGAGAGAAGTCCTAAGTGTTTCCTGAAGAACTCCCCAGTCTCACACACACATGCATATATATTCACCCAATGTGGTCTTTTTTGAAGTATTTTGAGAAAGGCATAAGAGTGAAGAGATTCCAAGGAGGAAGAATTCATTCTTGGTTCAAGAATGGGAACATAGAAGAAGGGAGATAAATCTTGAAATGCAGTAGGACCAAAATGATGGAAATCTATTGAGCACCCATCTTTTAGTGAATATATCCAATCTGTAATGCTTCCTTGGAGGACCTTAGTAAATATCTAAGACAGTGGTTCTCAACCTGTGGGTCATGACTCTTTTGGAGATAGACAACCTTTTCATAGGAGTCATCTAAGATCACCAGAAAGCACAAATATTGACATTATGATTAATAACAGCGAAATTACAATTATAAAATAGCAATGAAAATAATTTTATGATTGGGTCATCACACATGAGGAACTATATTAAAGGGTCTAATATAGCATTAGGAAAGTTGAGAACCACTGGTCTAAGATCTTTTTTTCATGCTGCCTTCTCTCATTCTAAATTTTTTTTTTTATGCCAGCCATATACTCAAGGCTTCCCCATTTAAAGGTTTTATAAACCCTTCCACTGGTTCTGGTCTCCATGGGAGGTTTTTCTGGGGCCTCTGTTTAGCTTGTGGTATGTTCTTGGTTTCTCTATCATTCATTTATGTATTCTCTTTGGCTAGTGAAAGATACTGTTCTTAGCTTTAATCTTTCAACCACACAAATGTTAAATTTAATATTTGATCTCTCTGCTCCAGCATAATAATGAGCAAAGCTCTGAACAAGGCCTGCAGATGCTCCAGGGGCCTGGCTTTAGTCTTTTTATTTTGCTATCTACTTTTCTGCTTTCTGAATCTCATTTTCATGAGACAATGTATGCACTTGAGTAAACTCATGGAGTTTCTGTTCAGTTGCATATCAACAAACAAAAACCCATATTTTTTCCACTAGTTCATATGTCCTCTACGAGTCCTCAGAGCTCATTTACCTACCCATTCACTTAACACATGGAGTATTAGAATGCAAAGTCAAGCAAAACACAGTTCTGCCTTGGGAGAAATTATTGTTTGGTAGAAATGAGGGCAAATTACTGCATTTGTCATTCTCTTTGTTGTTTTATTATATTTTATTATACTGTTAGATATCTGATATGCTAATACCAGAAATTCATAGACTGTTCTGGGAGCCCAGGGGAGAGTCATCTGACCACGCCAGGAGCGCCAGGGACAGCTCTCCAGAACTGATATCAAGAAAGGAGCTGAAGGGAAGAGGGAGGGAAATAGAGTATTTGGAGGCACAGAATTATTCATGCACATGTTAATCTAAGGAGTCCTGAGCAGTTTTATTCAGGTGTTTGTAACCTCAGACTTCAGAGCTAATCTATTATGAGGTCAAATCTTAGCTCTGTGACAGAGCGCAGGTCACAGAAGCTTGCTGTGCTTCAGTGTCCTCATCCAGAACATGAGAAACTAGTAACTCGTGCTCAGGAACCGTCAAGCAGATGAAGCGAGACGATGCATGCAAAGCCTTTAGCAGCTGTCAGGCGCCACAGTAAGCACGATGCAGTGCAACACGAGAGAGCTGGGATGGACGACGTGGAGTGGAGGGGAAGGGAGCAGCCTAAAGACCACGTGTCCCATGAAGGAGTCTAACTTACCCGAGGACCATGGAAGAGCTCTGAGATTCCCGTATAGAGAAATCACTGGCAGCTCGCTGGAGGATATATGTAGTGGGCTGGAGTTCAAAGGCCTAGGGTGTCTTTTGAATGAGTCTTTGCTGGGCTAGTGGCAGAAAAACTAAAAGAAAAAGGTACATATAAGTAATACTAAGGTCAAGTCAATAACATATGGATTCAGTCCTGGTCTCTGCTGACTTCTTGTTGACACAGGCTCATTAGCGGATTTTGGAAACTGTAGTAACATGTAGTATTCACATAAAAGTTCCACGTTTGCCTCTGCTCCTGTGAGAAAGAATGTGCATTCCAGTCTCTGTAGTGATCATAAATTGTCTTTGCCTGGAATCTGAATATGAGTAACTATTCTTTTCCTGAGACTCATTGTTAAATTCCTTTGTCTCCTAAGCAAATCATCTTCTCTGGATAGGCAAATAGCTTTCCAGGTGCATTTCTTCCAGCCAGTAATAGCCTTCAAGGGATCCAAAGGAGACCGGCCCCACTGAAAATTAGGTCAAACTGCACAGAGTTTGTCCTGCTCAGCTTGAAGGAACTTCTTAGAATTAGGATGTCTGTGTGTGCTGTGTGAAATGTAGATTTAAACAGGGACATCTGGAAGAGGAAGGTTGCCTGGGGGTGGGCGGATCTTACAGAAACAGACCTGTTAGTGAGGCTAGAGGATGCTCATTTCAGACAGAGTCACATGTCCATAGTGACTAAGAGAGGAATCACAAATGCCTTTCTATCTCTTAGACTGTCCAAGCATACCAGAAGAGAGCCCCAGAGCTGAGGATAGCAGTTCTCAGTGGTTGAAGGGTCTCCCAGTAGTCAGCCTGCTATGGAGCAGAGGCAGTCACTTAGAAGACATGTGCCAGAAAAGGAAGTATCCCTAACCTTAAAGTAGCAGGCATGGTGAAGGAAAAGGAAAAAAGAAGCGTCTTTTCAGTGCCGCTGTGACTAGCTCCCTTTCTCTACGCCCTACCCCCACCCCTGAACACAAAGCAGGAACAACCTCTAGAGGAACCAGGGCCCAGCATTCGGAACTTGGATTTCTGGCCCAAACTTATCACACTCATTGTGTCGATTATAGAGGAGGATAAGAATTCCTATACACCTGTGCTGAACCAGTGAGTATCACCCTACTTGGCTCTGTCTGGTTGGTGATTGGTCTGTCCATCTAACAGCCTCTCTCTTTCCTATCTCTGTATGTTTGCAGTGCCACCTCTTCCAACTGTCCGTCCATCTGTCCCTCTGTCCCTTGTATCTGTCTGGGTAACTGTTTCTGGAGACAGGTGTGGAAATATAAGGGTGGGGGGCCCTACACAGGATGGGATAGCCTCCCCAGAGAGAAAGGCTTCTGGGACTGTGACTGTTAGGGGAGCCCCAGGGGATCCAGAGACTGTGTGTGCATGTGCCTGTCCACAATGAAAAAAAGCTGGCCTCTTAAGGCCCGCCCCTGCTCTTTCTCCTGCAGCTTATCTATCCTGAGCCTATCCTTCAGCCTCAACCCTCCTCAGGGATTCAATGCCTTGTCTGTACCTTCTGGGCATTCTGCCCTTTGGGTTCATCTTAGCTAATATGGTCCCCCTCTCCGTCATTTATTCTCCCATTGGTCCCTGGGCCCCTTTTCTCCAGACACAGTCTAATCCTGTTCCCTAGGACTCGACTCCTCTTTATTATGTCTTGTGAGAACTAGGTACCTTGGGATAAATAAAACCAATAGTTCTTGCCTTGATGTTTACCATGTTTTTTTCCACCTCTCAGGTTTCCTCAGGAGTTGAACGTAGGAAAAGTCAGTGCAGAAGTGATGTGGCTTCTGTTTGCTCAAGACATGAAATATGCACTGGAGGGTAAGGGTCTGCCAGACTCCATCTACCCCATAAGCTCTTTCTTTCCTTTCCCACACAACTTCAAGTTCTTGGTAAAGAGTATAGTAAGAAAGTAGAGGGCTTCTAGCCACGGTGGCAGGTAAGCTATGGGAGGCATAAGATAGACAGAGCTGTAGCCAAAGGAGCCATGTAAGGACAGTGGGTGTGCAGGTGTGGGTCTCTCCTAGCTTTATAACAAGTACCTGTGCAGGGCCTTTTCCTGAAAACAGCCACACTCATGGTGAAGGGTTTCAGAATAGTGGCTTGCTTCCAAGAGTTATCTTTACAGTTTGGAAGTACCAGAGAAGCTTAAATTCCTAGAGATGTCATTGTTTTCTTATAGTTCTGGCCTGGCTTTCTTTGAAACCTGCTCAGTAGGCTACTTCCCTCAGCCCATAGAGCAGAGCCAGATAAGTCTCTTCTCTTTGTTCATTCAACTTACCGTTTTCCATGTCTCACCCTCACAAAGATATCCCTCTCCGTCTATGTCTACACCTGTCTGTGCGCACCAGTCTACCACTGTTCCTGTCTGCTCTATATGTTAGTCTAGCGCCTCAGTCTTGAAAGTGGGTCTGAAGGAAAAGGAGGTATATGAGACAAGCTCAGGGTAATGTCTGTGCTCCACTTGGGTGGAGGGAAAGCATGGATCACTCTCAGACTCTTAAGCCTGTGAGGTTTATAATCAGAATTCTTGAGGTTGAAAGACACTTTGAAGGTCTGTGCTAAGTTGTTATAGCCAGACCACATGGGGATTTATGCTGTGTAAGTCAAACCCTGAGCAGTGGCTGAGTCTTGCTTACTTTGGGCAATGTAATACACACATTTATACAGGTTTTGCCTGACATTGTCTGGAGACAGCACTCACCAAACCTGATGGGAAGTTTGGTGTCAGTTCTCAATGAACATCTGTGGTGGACTTAACAGAAAAAGTAAATGCCTCTGAAAAATAAACCAACTCACAGGATGGGTAGTGTAAGGTGGAGTTACTCAGGGTGTTTTATGAGTTGTTAGGCTTCAGGCCTTTTACCTGGTACGAGCAAAGTCAGCTTGCTCTTTTCAGCCATTTAATTTTGTGAGTTCCCATTTTCTCATCTATACACTAGGAATAGATGTGGCATCCATTTCTTGAGCTGTTAAGGTAACTGAAGTATAGAAAGCACAGCTAGCAAATTCCCTCAGCTCCGAGGAAAGCTCAGCTATTAGGAACAAGAAGGAACCATAAACCCGGGCATGGTGGCGCACGCCTTTAATCTCAGCACTCGGGAGGCAGAGGCAGGCGGATTTCTGAGTTCAAGGCCAGCCTGATCTACAGAGTGAGTTCTAGGACAGCCAGGGCTACACAGAGAAACCCTGTCTCAAACCCCCACCCCTCACAAAAAGGAACCATTAATCTGCTGTGCCACACATGTGGAGATTAAAATTTTTTACTTCTTTAAAAGATAAGGGTAGCAAAGAGAAGGGGTGCACACAATGAAAAGCTATGCTAATATAAAAGTGAGGTAGAAGCTGTACTATAGCAGGGAGATGGAAGAATGGGTCGTGATAGATGCTTGGTGAGAGATTAGAACAAGAACTGATGATTCTAAGAATATGAAGGAAAAAAAGGACAGTATTGATCCTGATGGTAGAAGGAAAGTTGACAATACTGCCCTTAACTAGGGATAGCAGAGAGGAGGTTGGAGCACAAAGGTGGTGAGTTCAAGACCAGCCTAGGATACTTATTGAGTTCCAGGCCATTCCTGGGCAATTTAGTGGTTGACAAATACAGCTATGTAATTACCCTCCCACTTAAAATATGAAGGATAGGGCTGGTGAGATGGCTCAGTGGGTAAGAGCACCCGACTGCTCTTCTGAAGGTCCAGAGTTCAAATCCCAGCAACCACATGGTGGCTCACAACCATCCGTAACAAGATCTGACGCCCTCTTCTGGAGTGTCTGAGACAGCTACAGTGTACTTAAATATAATAAATAAATAAATCTTTTTAAAAAAAATATGAAGGATAAAGTTCCCTCCTGCTTCTTTGCAGTAAACCCCATCCCTACTCTCCATTTATTGAGTATTTTCTTTCTGCCAGGCACTATGCTCCTTGCTGAATAAGACTGAGCCTTGACTCTTGAGAAGCTCACAGGCCAGTCTAGAAAACAGATTTTTTAAATTGGTGGTTACAATACAAAGTTCTAAATGCCATAAAAAGAATGACTATAGGGTGCTGAGAACGTAAAAGAGAACCATGGAATGGGGTTTGCAAAACCTCAGATCTACAAGGCAAAAGCCAAAGAAAGCATGAGAGGACATTGTTACTGAGGAGAGACGGTAATAATGGCAGCAAGGGGAACTAAGAACACTGGGTGCCACTGGCCCAGCATGTGTTTTCCTTTGAGAGGTGGAAGCAAAACAGCAGTTCACAGTTTCTTGTGCTACAGAGGACAGGGAAAATAGTGGGAGATGAGGTTGAAAAGGGCTAGATCATAGGTGACAATGTGTGTATAGGTTTCTGGACTCCATCGGGCAGGTGGGAACCCCTCACATCTTAAGCAGGAGATTGATATGATCAGATTTATCATAGAGAAAGACTACTCACTCATTTGCTATGGAGAGTAGTTTGGAAAGGAATGGCCAGTTTAGTGGCTAAGTCTAGTAATAGGCTAAATACAGTGGTAATGATACCTAGAAGGAAATAGATAGATTCCAGGGGCATTTTGTAGGTAAAATGGGTGGGCACTGATGATTTGGGGGGATGGAGTAGGGACAGTATTGAGGATGAAACCGAAGGTCTTGTGCATCCTATGAGGCTTTTAATAGCCTAGGCAGGCCTTGACTTTGCAGTCCTTTTGACATAACCTCCTGAATATCTGGGATCATAGGTCTCTACCACCTTGTCCAGTAAGAGATGATGATTTAGTTGCATGGAAGAAGACAGGAAGAAGGTATATTTTAGGATGTTTTACCTTTGAACAATAGTGTAATACTAGTTGGCATATTCTGTTCACCTTCACTTGAAGGTGTTAAAACAGCAAGAGGTGAAAGGAAACAAGTTAAATTTAATCACATTATTCCATCAGAGTCTTTATAGACATTACCAGAATTAGAGCTTTAGGAGAGATTGTGGGTTCAAAGAACCCTCTAGGAATGAAAGATAGAAGAAAGAAAACATGGCTGGGGAGGTAGCTCGGTGGGGTGGGGAAAGCTCTACCTGCTCAATTACACTACCCATCCCTCCACCCCCATGTGAAAAGATGGATGCAGGCCAAACATGGTAGCATTCAAGGAACAGAGGCAAGAAGATCTCTGAGTTTGAGGCCAGCCAGTCTAGATAGCAAGTTTCAAGCCAACCAGAGCTACATAGCAAGACCCTGTGGTGGGGTAGTAGGAAGTAGATAGATGCAGCAGGCTGGCTAACCTGAAGTTACTGCACTTCAATGGAAGTGTCAGAGAAACACTGCCTAAACAAGGTGTAAGGTACAAACCAACACCTAAACGTATCCTCTAACCTTGACATGTGGATATACACACGTATACAATAAGTAAGTGAACAGACAAACATTTTAAAGCCCCGGCTGACAGATTAACTCCAATTCTTCCACAAGTAACAACAACCTCATGAAATTTGCATACACTATCTAGACTTGGTTTTTAGGTGCTAAGACACTTTTTGTTTGAGATGAGAGTCTCTCATTGGATTGGAGTTTCACCAAGTAGGTTAGGCTGGTGGGCCCATGAGCTTTCAGAGGTCTACCTGTCTCCACCTCCCATCTTCCATCACCTTCCATCCTGCTACCATGCCCAGCTTTTTATGTAGGCTCTGGAATCTGAGCTTAGGTCCTCATGTTAATGAGTCAAGCATTTTACCAACCGAGCTATCTCCACTGTGCTTGCATGCAGCCTTGCTAGAGGATTAACTCTTTGGATCTTGTTAGAAAAATGTATACCCAGTGTTTGAACACTCACCTACTTAGCGTTTATGTACTGAAGTTAATATTGATATAGAAATTGGGACCTGGTACCAGAGGACACATAATGGATTGTCAGAGAATGCAAGAATATACAAATACAGTAACTCAAAGGTCCTGAAACAGAAGAAAATGTCAAGCGTCACCGGGAAGCCCTGTCCCCATTTCCAGTGTATTGCTAATCAAGCATAAGGGAGATGGACCCTGTACCATCATTCTGTGTCTCAAGGTCAGGGACTGGTCCAAGAGCTCTAGAGAATGGAATAGAAAGGAGGATCTCTTTGGCGACCCCGATTTTCCCACGTTTTGTTGTTCATTGGTATCTCTGCTTTGTCACAAGCCACTTCTATCATTCGTATTCGAAAAGTCTTCTTTGCTGGTGGTAAGAACTTTTGGTTGTCCCTTTTGCCTCTAGTCTTATACCCTTCCTTCTTTTGCTCACTGCTTTCTAGAAGAGATGGCAAATGTAGCTTCGGGTTACAATGGTCCTACAGTTCCAGAAGATGAAAGTCTAGGGACTCCAACCCTTTCCAGGTTGCGGCCCAGGCCTCTCCTTCTCTGATGAGTACCTGCCGCACTAATCACTAGAACTAGCATCCCTGGACTAGGTGTTCACTAGAACTAGCATCCCTGGACTAGGTGTTCACTAGAACTAGCATCCCTGGACTAGGTGTTCACTAGAACTAGCATCCCTGGACTAGGTGTTCTGCTCTGACGTGGGGGGCAATGCCTATGCTATCTCAAAGTTAAGCAGTGATGTCTTCAGGGATACCAGCTGCTCCTTCTCTCTTGCTTAGTCTCTCCTTCTTTATAACCTTTATAGCAGCACATACTGACTTTTATTATTCAAATTAATACACCAGCTGTAAAGGGTAGGTATGAAGATAATGTGTGGATGTGATCAGTGTTCTAGACTCTGAGTTGGCCCTGGGTGAACTTCATCCTAGATTTCAGCTAGCTAACCCACGAGATCCATAATAATACTCCTGTTTGCTACAGCATGGTGGCTTCTTCTGTTTTCCAGTTTCCAAAGTGATGTTCCTCATTTGCATATTTCCCTGAGGGCTCATTTTCTGTTTCAGCTCTTCTTGGGAGCCCTTCACTTTACCTTGAGATTCTGTCATAACATGGTTGTTCCCTGTCATTCTGTTTGGTTTTCTGTCTCTAGTGGTTCCTATTAACATATTCCTACCACGTGTAACTTAATATCTCTTCATTTAAGCCTACTTGATAGAATAACTCAGTTACTAAGATTGAAAACAAACAACCACTAGAAAACCATTTTCTTTCCTTCACCTCTGTCACCCTATTCCCTGGTAGACTCCACTAATTATCGTTAGAGCCCTTCCCTTTCCTTACCAGAGACTAGAGACTTCACTTTGCACTTCTAGAAGTTAGAGTAAGACTATAGACTTGACTTGGCTTAGCCTCTGTAAAGGAAGCTCTTAGAGCATGGGTGTGGGAGGTTGATGTTAGAAATACTTGTGAGTCACCTGTCTTCTAGGCTCTCTAGCAGAGCCACCTATGTAGACCTAATGCCTTAGGAAATTTAGGAAACATGGCTACTGCTAAAACTTGATCCAGTTTCCCTCCCTTCATTAGAGCATGAGAAAGACCGACTGTGTAAGAGTGCCGACTACATGAACCTGCACTTCAAGGTGAAGTGGCTCCACAATGAATATGTGCGGGATCTGCCTGCCCTCCAGGGGCAGGTGCCTGAATACCCAGCGTGAGTGTGTGGGCAGGGGGCGGGGAACTGAATGGGTAAAGATAGTACCCTACATTGAGTTTAGTAGGCTCAGCTCAAGTTGCCTGTTGCAGGCACTGCTTTAGAAAGAGAAGTTTAATGCCCTGCCTTCCAGAGATCCATCTGGAGGAGCTGTCAGGTCTTATGGTCTATACCAATTATCTTCAGTCCTCAGGTTTTCCTGTCCTAACTACAGGTGGTTTGAGCAGTTTGTGCTACAGTGGCTAGATGAGAATGAAGATGTGTCACTGGAATTCCTTCGTGGGGCTTTGGAACGAGATAAGAAGGATGGAGTAAGTTGTGGACGTTAGCGACACAGTGATCAGTTGGGTCTCGGCATTCAGCCATTGGTCAGAAGTTTTGAGATTCTGCTAGGCTGATCTAACCCTGTCCTAAACAATCTGTAGAAAAGCTATGGAGAGCATGGAGCCACCCATGCTAGACAGACCTCTTTCAAACCCTAAAGCTGGGTATGGATGGTTATTCCATGTGTGGTCTTCCTTAGTTCCAACAGACATCAGAACATGCCTTGTTTTCCTGTTCTGTGGTGGACGTCTTTACACAACTCAACCAGAGCTTTGAGATCATCCGGAAGTTGGAATGTCCAGACCCCAACATCCTTGCCCACTACATGAGAAGGTTTGCTAAGGTAATAATGGACCTCCTGGGTCTTGCCCCTTCTCACCACCACACTCACAGTTAGTCATAGGCCCGTGTTCTACCCTCTTCTATGGTGGCCTTCTAGTAAAGCCTTACATTATCTACTTCCCCTTTGCTGTGTCTTAAGCAGACAGATAGTCTGTCTCCGTGCTGCTCTGCAGTTGAGAGGGGATTTTGCTCCTTCCTATGAATGAGTCCCTCTTTGCTTTCTTGATGTTTTAGGGGTTTGTTTTGTTTTGTTTCATATATTTGTGATCTGGTCTTGCTGTATAGCCCTGGCTGGTTTAGAGTCACTGTGTAGCCTAGACTGGCTTAAACCTGCAACTGTCCTCCTGGCCTCTGCCTCCCGAGTGCTGGAACTATGCGTGTCCATCACTGCAGCCAGCTCCCCGCTGTTGTTATGTTGGGATGGGAAGTTCAGGCAGCAAGGCCCCTGTGAGAGAATAAGGATTCTCTTTCCTTTTCTTCTCTTTCCTCAGACCATCGGGAAAGTGCTGATGCAGTATGCAGACATCTTATCAAAGAACTTCCCAGCTTACTGCACAAAGGAGAAACTGGTAGGGCCTAGCCCTGGGCTGAGAGGAAGGGAGTGGAGGATATTGGAGTACACCTCAGCTGTTTTTGACTTCTTGTGCCCTTTATGCTTTGCTTGAGACTCATGCCACACGATAATGAAAAGTTCGCTAAGAGTGCCTCTGAGCTTCTACTTGGTGCTTTTTCCTCTACTAAGCATTTACTTAGTCTTCAATTTAAAAATTTCAGACATCCACAGTTAGAAAAAGTGATACCATGAGTTCCTGTGTAACTACTACCTAGTCGACATTTAGGCAAAATTGTTTTTTTTTTTAAAGATTTATTTATTTATTATATGTAAGTACACTGTAGCTGACTTCAGACACTCCAGAAGAGGGCATCAGATCTTGTTACGGATGGTTGTGAGCCACCATATGGTTGCTGGGATTTGAACTCGGGACCTTTGGAAGAGCAGTTGGTGCTCTTACCCGCTGAGCCATCTCACCAGCCCCGGCAAAATTGTTTACTATCTTTGTCCAAAGAGACTTCTCTGAATTGGCTTTAGATCTCAGCCTTTAGGGTAATGTGAAGTGCCTGTAGCCTTGGGATAGCTTAATAGAGCGAGGGACCAGGGGTGCTGTGCTAAAAGGAGCTAAGACTGAAGGCATCTGTCTGTCCCAAAGCCCTGTATCCTGATGAACAACATGCAGCAACTGAGGGTCCAACTGGAGAAAATGTTTGAGGCCATGGGAGGCAAAGAGGTAAGTTCAGGGTATGTGCTCACTCTGCTTTGCCTGGGCTGAGCTACCTGGCCACAAAGCTCTACCCTCTCTCAGTTAAGTTAGGTGAGGTGTGCTTAGCTTCTGACTTAGCATGGCTTCATTTGAGATAGGCGTTGTGGTAAAAATCCTGGAAAGGAAAAGTAGCCACTGGGTTATGGTACTAACCCAGAGAAACAAACATAGATGTAGGGCCTTAGGAGGGAGAGGCAGGCATTTGGGGTATGGACCTAGGATAGAGAATTAATTAGCCATTTGGGGTATATTTCTAAGAAGAATTGGGTTTGGGAGGCGTTGGGTCCTAGGAGGGAGGAGCTAACATTGAGGTGTAGTCCTAGAAAGGAGGAGACAGTATTGAGATATGATCCTAGAAGGGAGGAGTGGGTGTTGGAGCATGGCCATACGGGGAATGGTGGCATATGAAGTGATGAGAGCAGTCGAACCTAGTCTACCCCCCATAGCTGGACTCTGAAGCTGCAGACAGTCTGAAGGAGCTGCAGGTGAAACTGAATACAGTTCTGGATGAGCTCAGCATGGTGTTTGGAAACAGGTCAGTGGCCCCAAAACATGCAACCCTTAGAACCAGATGTAGTTTCTGGATGTTCCTAAAGCTGCTACCATACCCATCCAGCTGTAGACATTCCTATATTCCTTTGTATTGTCCCCTGTGGAGATGCAGCATAAAGAAATGAGCCTAAATTGCTGCTGTTGCTCCACTGTCGGTGTGGGGGACAGGGAGGGCTGCACTGTAGGCATATGTGTAGCTTCCAGGTGCGGATCGATGAATGTGTTCGACAAATGGCTGACATCCTGGGCCAAGTTCGGGGCACAGGGAATGCATCCCCTAACGCCAGGGCCTCAGTGGCTCAGGATGCAGATAGTGTGCTGAGACCTCTCATGGACTTCCTGGATGGCAAGTGAGTAGCCCTCTTCGAGGAAAAGTAAAGCTGAGGCCTTCACATGGGGGGGGGGGGGGCTCGGGGGAGCCTTGGGAGCGGGCACTCCAGACTTTTCCCAGCCTCACCTGTTGTCTGAATCTGTAGCCTCACGCTGTTTGCCACTGTGTGTGAGAAGACAGTTCTGAAGCGGGTCCTGAAGGAACTCTGGCGGGTGGTGATGAATACCATGGAGCGGGTCATCGTCCTGCCCCCACTCACTGACCAGACAGTAAGAGCACCATCCTCCCGGTCCTCCACTGTCTCCTTTCCCTCACTCCCCACCTCCTGATAAAGTTGGCAGTCCTCTGCTTTTAACTGATCTCTCTCTGCCCAGGGCACCCAGCTGATCTTAACTGCTGCCAAGGAGCTGAGCCAGCTTTCCAAACTCAAGGTTCTTGGGATGAGGGGTCCGTGAGGCTATAGGGAGGGTGCTGGTGGGGGGGGGGCTGATATCGGGGAGAGAACTACTATGGGAGGGCTATTTTTGAACTGGCTGGTGAGGGCTCTGCACTTATGACTGCCCTGGGCTTTCCTGATAATGTTTTCTCGGGGTTCCAGGACCACATGGTACGGGAGGAAACACGGAATCTCACTCCAAAGCAGTGTGCTGTCCTCGACTTGGCCTTGGACACCATCAAGGTGGACACTTTTCCCTTCTTCAGACAGTCTGCTATGCACAGTTGGCCTTGGCATCCCACCCTGCCAGACTAGCTATCAGGCCCTTAGTATTCTGTATCCAGAGAACAAGGCCTCAGCAGAGTCAGGGATACAGAGAGAAAACGACACAAGATTGGTAAGGTGGCCATGAGCTCGGTGCCTGTGAACTACAACTGAGGCATTTGGGCAAAGTATGTCTGCGGTGTCAGGTTCCCTGAGGTTCAGAGAGGTAAAAGATCACCTTTGGCTCTTCACCCGACCTAAAGTGCTTCTATCTCATACCTGCCCAACTTGATAGACCCTTTCTGCAAACACTACCTCCAGGAATATGCCCTTTCCTTACTGTTCTTACCGAACACCCGAAAGGTGCTGAGGGGTTCTGGCTAGCTCCACAGGTGCTTCTGATCATAGTTTGTCAAATAGTGGTCCTCTTCTGGCTTCTCGGGGACAGTTTGGGAGCTGCCTATCTGTGAGGGTGAAGCAGGTGATCATTTATCTTTCAGCAATACTTCCATGCAGGAGGCAATGGTCTGAAGAAAACCTTCCTGGAAAAGAGCCCAGACCTGCAGTCTCTACGTTATGCCCTCTCTCTGTATACACAGACTACAGACACTCTCATCAAGACATTTGTGCGCTCACAGACTGCCCAGGGTAAGGAACTCTGTGTTCCCATCCCCCACCCTCATATACAGCACCTGTAGGGAATTATTATTGTTTAGCCCTTGGAGAGGATCCAATTTCTCCTCCAAGATTGGCTCTCAACATTCAGTACTTACCCAGGCACATACCCACACCAGGCAGGGGAGTGAGAGTCACAGGGGTTTTGAAAATGTGTCTGAGATTTCCTTATTCCTTTTCCTGGACATTTCCTGCCCAGTGCACATTTCCTGGGCTCAGCTTTGCACAGTTGAAGAAGAAAATGAGGAAGCCCTGACAGGGAGTCATGTGCAGCCTTACTGCTTTACTTGGTGGTGTTCTGGAGAAAAAAAAGCAAAGGGCTCCCCAGACCATCAGCAGAATAGCAGACTAAGGCAGATCACGGGCAGCTGAAGGGACTACATAGCAAGGATGAGGGCTCAAGAATGATGCTTGTGCACTGGGGACCAGACAGCTTCGTTGGTCTGTTTTGGGGTAGGGACAGATTTTTTTTTTTTTGTCTTGGGAATTTCCAGTCCCCTATACTGCCTGCCACCAGCTATGCCTGTCCAAACTAAAGCACATCTTGAAAGAGAGGCTCATCCTGGAATTCTGACCCGATCCTGAAGCCGGATCCTTCCAGGAGGCACCTACAGGCATACTTACATGGGTTCCTCCAAGAGAATTCGGGCGGCTGCCAGGGTTATGACCCTAAGGGCATAGCCAGAGTGGGAGGCTTGAGTCTTACTGAGCTGTGGATGTGAACTACAGCGTTGACTCAGAGGGAGAAATCTAAGCAGTCAAGACTGGAAGTAATAGGAGACACAAAAATGGAGGATTACCGCTCCATTTCCGAAGCTGTTCTCAGTCCAGAGTCTGGGGGTTGGGGGGAGACAAGAGAAGCAGGGATGGGTGTGGCTGAAGGGCGCAGAGATGGGGGGAGACAAGAGAAGCAGGGATGGGTGTGGCTGAAGGGGCAGAGAGAACCTCTGCCGAGCTGAGGACATGAACGGCCTGTGATATGAGGGAAGGTCTGAGCTAACCCAGAAGGCTTTAGGGAACATTGAGCTACCGCTAGGTGACAGTGAAGATGGAGCACAAAGTGCTAGCAGGGTGCACCATGGGGCTGGAAAATCAGAAGCTGGCACCTCTGCCTTTCCCTGCTGGCCTTAGATACGTTCTATCTATACTTTCTACTGTTTTGCCATGGTTTAGCTGGTCTCTAACTGGAGGAGTCTCATGTAGAATATTCAGGCATTGACTTTGACTCTTTGACTTCTGCATCCTGTCCCCTACCCCCGTCTGAGCTTCTTGAATGTCTATGAGCTCTCTCAAATGGCTCTAACTCTTTGACCTCTAACCGCTCTTCTTTCTCTGTCCTCTTGCCGCTCATCTCTTGACTTGCCTGTCCTGCTCAGTACATGATGGGAAAGGTATTAGGTTTACTGCTAACGAGGACATTGGACCAGAAAAGGGTATGTTCTTTTACACTGTGCAAATGTGAATCAAACACTAACTCATCCAGTGGACTATAGTGAGCTGTGTGCTCGGGGTGGCTGGACCAGCTGTTAAACGTGCAGCAGTTCTGTACCAAATCTTAGCCTTTGGCAGTGGATGTCTGACTTCTTCCCAGATTGTGACTAGAGAGTTGTTCTATGGATTGAAGTAGGACAGAGACGGGACACCCAGAAATCCCAAGGATAAGCATGAGATTGCTTCTCTTACCTTAAGAGCATTAAGAGATGTTGTTACCCAGGGCACAGTAGCACATACCTGTTATCTGAGAAATCACGAGGCTGAAGCAGCAGGCACTCAAGTTCAAGTCCACCCTGCACTATGCAGGGCGTAAGAATGAGCAGAGAGCAAAGAGGAGGGGGGAAGGAGGGACAGAGAATTCTCTGTGTATTTTAAAGTAAGTTTCTTCCCAGACACTGCCAGCTTATTTTGAGTTACAGTGCACAGCCTCATTCTTTTTCCCCTTTTTGTTTTCTCTCCCATTTGTTACTTCCCCATGACTGCTGTGGGTGATTTCTTCTTGCTTCAGGGTAAGGTGTGAGGTGGGGCATTCTGAACCCTCATGTGGGCAATCCTGTCTGTCCCTCAGGGGCTGGTGTGGATGACCCCGTGGGAGAAGTCTCTATTCAGGTGGACTTATTTACACATCCTGGCACTGGGGAGCATAAGGTCACAGTGAAAGGTAAGTGCTTTCACTTAGACATTGGACCCTTTCTTTTTTTATTAACTTGTTTATTTACTTCACATTCCAATATCTGGTCCCTCTCTCCTCCCAGTCCCCCTCCCTCAGGGGGTGTGAATCTGTTTCCTATCTGTGGATCCCAGTCCCTTGTCTGGTCTTAGTGCGAGAGGATACACTTACTCCTGCAGAGTTTGACCCTTTCTTAGCCATGGCCTCACTCATCTCTTGAAAGCAGGGGACACTCATCCAAGTGCTCCAGCTCTGTCCTTCCCCAGGGGACCGTGAGCTAGGACTGAAGAACTGGGAGTACTGGTGGGATCCCTCACAGAGCTCCCTTGTTTGGATAGTGGTAGCAGCCAATGACCTCAAGTGGCAGACAGCGGGTATGTTCCGGCCTTTTGTGGAAGTGACCATGGTTGGCCCACACCAAAGTGATAAGAAGAGGAAGTTCACAACCAAGTCTAAAAGTAACAACTGGACTCCCAAGTACAACGAGACATTTCACTTGTAAGTTACAGAGTAGGAAACCTATAGAGCTCTGGCACTGGGGAGGGCTGGGTGGTAAGGCTGAAGAAACTGGAAGTAGACCAACCGGTTAGATGTCAAATTTGGGTAAATTCAGCAGAAAATATTCATTTCTGGCTTTTTATCCTATATCCTGGCTCATAGCCTCCTGGGAAATGAAGAGGGTCCAGAGGCCTATGAATTGCAGATCTGTGTGAAGGATTACTGCTTTGCCCGGGAGGATCGTGTGATAGGACTGGCAGTGATGCCCCTGAGGGATGTGGCAGCTAAGGGCAGCTGTGCCTGCTGGTGCCCGCTGGGCCGGAAGATCCATATGGATGAGACAGGCATGACCATTCTCCGGATTCTGTCTCAGAGGAGCAATGATGAGGTAGCCCGAGAGTTCGTGAAGCTCAAATCAGAGTCTCGATCCACAGAGGAAGGGAGCTGACCATCTCTGCCATCTCTGCCTTGTGTGCCATCCAGACAGTACCTACTGCACAGATCAGTCAGGGAGAGTTAGCTGTGTCGCTAGCTTAGAGGCCTTGTAGTCAAATGGCTCACTCTCCCAGTTAGGATGTCTAAGGAGAATATTGGGGTAGTAAGACTATGGCTTTTCAGAAAAAGTCCTGATTCCCCAACAAGTAGGTCTGTGGTGCTAGAAGCTGGGCTGTGGAAGCTACTTCATGGAGAGATTTTTCCATAAATAGAGAGGGACAGACATTTCCAAGAATGTCAGCTATTCTTGGTAGACAACTGTCCATTCCACTTCCCACTTCCACCCCTCTCTAAACCACACTTTGTCCAGGTAGGCACTTATGTGCTCCTCATTAGAACATGTTTAGAATGCCTGGAGCTTGTACCTGGCTGACTCCATGATCCACAGTGGAGACTGGCCAGAGCAGGAACACACAGAGTGGAATTCATTGTCACTTGAGCAGCAGGACTGGTTTGTCTGGCTTCAGTGAGAACAAGGCTTGGAAACTGAACAAGATACTTTCTGCAGAGGCACTGAGCTAATTCCTTTGCTCAAAATGGATGTCATAAGTCAAAGCAGGTTCACATGGTGCTTTGGAGCCCTGAGCAGAATATTTCTTTGGAATCCAGGCACCAGGGGTCTCATGTGCCCAGAGTACTGCCAGCTCCCTACTCCTGTAAGCAGGGAGTGATGCTTAGAACACCACACACACACACACACACACACACACACACACACACACACACACACACACAATCTTATATGTATAGACTTGAAGGCCAACTAAGGATCCAAGGATATTTTCTTGAGTAGTCCTGAACAAAGCCAAAAATAATGGAAAATGGTCTAGAAAGAATTGTTCTTAGCGATGGTCACAACCTTCTGGCTGTCCTCCTTGCAGAAAATATCTAGACTTTGGCCTCTCTCTTTTCTTTGGGATCAGCTGCTATTCCCCATGGATTGGCCAAGCATAAAGGAGGAGCTTGAACTCGGATTCCTCTGTATGAGCTGGCTGGACGGGGCCTGAGGGCTTGCTAGAAGGTCAGAGACAAACCCTTCCAGCAGGTCAGATGAGCTTCCTGGACCCTTGCTCAGAAACATGACTTGATCTTTGGATTTCCTGATAGTAGCCTGAAATTGCTAAGGACTCAACATTGTCCACAATGCGCCAGTCAACACATGAAACAAACCAAGCATCTTTGCTGTTTTTAATTATTATATGTGCCATTATTATGGGAAATTGTAGGGTAGACTTTAATAAATTATCTTATAGCAGCTTTTGGAGTCTGGAATTCTGTGAATGTGAAAACTATAAAAATGATTATCATGTTTAAGCATAGCTTTTGGACCAATAACCCCTGGTTACACACCCTATCCCAACTCCATTTATAGCCAATGATGGAACCTAAGTGTTCTGAATGACCACTGAACCCACGGTCGTGAGGCTGAGACAACCAGTCTGATAAACAGTCTGATGAACAGTCTGATAAACAACAGTCTTGTTACCTAGGACAGCAACTTCCTACATAAGATGTAGAAGAGAGGGGGCTGGCATGTGCCACAGAAATGTAGTCCATGCTTCCTCCTTCCTTGTCTAGGATCACTGAGGTGGATCACAGCCTGGGCTGTGAACCGAGGCATCTGCAGAGGAGAGATGCAGGACATAGCATAGGGCTGAGGCTGCTGTGGCAGCCCAGGTTAGGCTTTTCGTCCCAGTTCTTTTCAAGGCAGATAAACTGTGGTAGCAAAACTAGGAAGGTAGAGAAAGGAAGGTTAAAATGAGTCCTCACAGAATCAGAAAAGACTTGACACAGAATACAGACCTCACACCCTCCTTCCTACCATAGCCAGCACAGCAACAGAAAACTGGATCCATTTCCATTGCTTGCTAAACACCCTTTCTAGTCGGTTGCCAAGTCATTTTAAAGCTTCTTCCTTCTCCCCCATCCCCTTCGAAAGCAGCTTTCTGTCACCTTTGCATCAAAATTGTCCCTAGGGGCTGGGTTGGGTGGCTCACACTTTAAGACCAGCAGTTGGGAGACAGGCATTTGGATCTCTGTGAATCTGAGCCAGCTTGGTCCACATAGCAGTTCCAGGCTACAGCTGAGAAAATGGAATGTCCCTGTGAACCCACTCTCCATTTTCTAGTCCACTAGTCCAGTTAAGGGGCTTGATTGGGTTCGTTCTCTCTGCCAATTAAAGAACTACAAGTCAGAGGGGGGGAAATCTCGACCATGACAGACAGGTAGAGAAATTGCAAAAGGGCAGATTCAGCATTTGGAAGAAAGCTTTTCATTAAAAGTGAAAAAACATTCCCATTTGGCAGGGACACAGAGAAAGACCCTCCTGCAAAGCAGAAGCCCAGCTCCTTCTGGTGGCTAGGAACTTGTAAAGTGTGAAGGGGCTTCCTCCCCTAATTTAGGGTTGGTTGGCCCATAACTGTTATGTAAATACGTCCTGATCTGGCCTTGAACTTGCTGAGGTCCTTCATCAGGGGCCCCACTGACAGGAGGAGGTAAAAATAAAAACGCTCACAAGACATCATCATTCATCATCATCATCATCATCATCCTCATCCTCATTGCTCCCAGACCTTTGTCTCAGGTCAAGAGGGTGAAGAAGCAGAAGAAGCAGGCATCTTGGAAGTTCACAGTCTTTATTACTTAGTCATGGCCCCTCTCTTATGTTTGCCTATCAGGGACTCTAACTCCTTGTCTCTCATAGTATTATTTCCCCTCTTCTGCATCACTGATAAACCCCAGCCTTTGTTCCTGTTCCCTCTCTCTTTTTAAAAAGTACTTTAAAGTTTTATTTATATTTGTGTGAATGAGTATTTTGCCTGCATGTATGCTAATGCACCTGGGTGCCTGGTACCCACATTGGTCAAAAGAAGCCATCTGATCCTGGAACTGGAGTTGTGGACAGTTGTAAGACACCATATGGATGTTCTCTGCAAGAACAAGTGCTTTTAACCACTAAGCCATCTCTCTGGGTCCGTCCTCTTTCCTCTTCAGTTAAAACCCACTTGGTCTTGTGAAGATTATATGCCCCAGTACAGGGGAATGCCAGGGCCAGGAAGCTGGAGTGGGTGGGTTGGGGAGAAGGGCGGGGGTGGAGGATGGGGGGAGGGTACAGGGGACTTTGGGGATAGCATTTGAAATGTAAATGAAGAAAATCTAATTTAAAAAAAAAAGCTACTCAGTGGTCACAGTGGCTTCTAAGCTAAAACTTAAACCCCTCCAGGAGTGCCCTCCACATACCCATACACACAGTCCCGCAGCTGACTGTGCCCTCAGTGCCATTTTACATTCTTGTGTCCATTCTTGTTAATGTCCAGCCACCGTTTCCACTCCCTTTCAGTCTGTCACCTCTGGGAAGCCCTTGGGACCCCACTAACTCTGGGCAGCACTCTCCATTGTTATTCTCCCCTCATTAGCATGCAGTTAGCCCCCTGCGCCCCTCTCCCCCCCAAGGATCTGAGGATTTCATCTCAGGACTCGGCCATGTCAGGGATTTAGGGCTCAACTACTTCAAAGCCAGACTGTTCAGCTTTAGGGTCTGCAGAAAGGGGCGTGGCTGGAGACGAGCTCGTGGCAGCGCGTGGGTGGGCGGGTCCAGCTCTGGGCGGAAGCTGTGGTTCTGTGGCACCTGCGCAGAAAGGTGCGTTAAGATGGAGGTTGCTGGAGTAGGAGGCTGTGAGGCGACGGTAAGTAGGGGGCGCCCGAGGAGAAGTTAGGGTTTTCTTTCTGACAACATTGCTTGAAGACCTTATAATATTACTTAACTATCGGGTTCATTCATCCTACTTCTTTGAGACTTATTGTAATACTCACCAAGAAAACTCTGTCAGTACTCCTCAAATATACAGGTTTCCCTAGCACTCCCAGAGGTGTCTATCCAGACACTTCCAGACTCTTTATCCTCCCCCAGGTAGTTCCCAAAGGGCACACATTTGACTGTTTATTCCGTAAAGCAGGTTAACCCTAAGTCTCCCAGCTGTGTCATATCCCTGGTAACTAAGGAAGTTTTTTTGCTCGTTTCCCCAAAACTGTTAAGATTCCTGGGCATTTGCTATCATTCTTTTCCTTTTAATGCCTACTTGACAGGAAAAATTAAACTCTGTACCATGAACAGACTTTCTAATGTGAATAAGTAGGTGTTTATCTATCTGAGGAACTGCCAAGGTAGACATTATTTCTTTGCTTTGGAACAGGGTCTTGATGGATAGCCCTAACTGGCTTAAAACTCACCGCATAGACCAGACTGCACTAGAACTTGTACTGATCCTCCAGCCTCTGCCTCCCTGCTGCTAGGATCACAAGTATAAATTGTGCTTGGTGTCCTTGGAGGCCCTCAGATCCCTTGGGACTGTAGTTAGAGACAGATAGGAGCTGCCATGTAGATATGCTGGGACCCCAATTCCACTCTCCAGCCAGCCCCTTGAGACAGTTTTAGACAAAAGAAAAGTAGGAAAATTTTCAGGTTAGAAGGACTGAACTAGTGGATTTTTAAAGACAGAATAATTTCCTTTAGCATGTTTTGACTGACCCCTGCATGGTCTTCCCAGACCCAGGAGCAGAAAGGCAAAGCTGAAAAAGCAACATAAAATGGCAAAGATGTATTGAAGCTGGAACCAGAAGATATAAATGTGGGTCTCAGCTCTGACACATGCTGGGCAGGAGTCTGGTCTTTAGTGTAACAGTTTGCTGGAATTGTCATTTGGAGTGGTAATTCCATATCTAACTCGGACAGGTGAAATGGGCTCATATACATAAAAGAACTTTGAAAACTATACATTTTCTCTATGTGAATAAAGAAGTATTATGCAGGAGCCTCTGTGTTCTGATAAAGTAACTTTTAAGGAATTTGTCTTGCTTAGTCCCAAGTTCAAGGAAAATTATATTTGTTGAGCAATTACTATATATGTCAGGTATTCATCTAGGTCCAGGCCCTAGCATTGGATAAGAGACAAATAACTCATAAATTTAGAGGTGGTCATCAGCATATTAATTACTTAAGTATCTAGTGCAGACTCAACAACACATTGAAGTAGTAGGAAGAATCTAAATTTAGGTTTAACTCTGCTGCTGTATAACTATGAAAAAAACTCTTCTATGTCGACCTGAATATCAGTGAAAGAGTTAGGGTGACCTCAGATGTTCTTTCCAGTTGAACTTACCTAATGTAATGAGTTTATTGCCTCCCAAGAATGCTCCTATTGAAAAAAACTGAACAGTCTGACTGTAAGAACTAAAGGCACGCTAGGTTCAGCACAGCAGTAGTAAATGATAGGGTTGCCCTGTTGGATAGTAGGATGCTTGGAGACTCCACGGAAGATTAGGCAGTCTGGGAAGGACGGAGACTTTGGAGTAGAAAAAAGGGAGTGGGCCCTTGCAGGTACTGGAACCTGAAGGGAACTTAAAAGGAGTAAAGCATTCGTTTCTTATTATCCTCTTTAAGACGATTTTCACATTTTAGTTATGTGTATTGGTCTGTGTTTGGGTATGTGCACTTGAGTGCTAGTGCCTACTGAAGCCAGAGCTGGAATTACATGCTGTTGGAAACTGCCTGATGTAGGTGCTGGGAAGCAACCTGTGGTCCTCTGCAAGAGCAGCACACACTGTTAACCACTGGGCTGCTGCTTCAGGCTCCGGAGATTACTTTTGGATTGTAGCAGTCAGAGTCTTAGCAGAAAGACAGTTGACAGGGTCATAAAGATCTGACTTAGGGGCCTGGTCGGCAGTTAAAGAACTGTGAAGGAGTGAAGACGAGGGAGAGCAGCAGCAGAGAGTAACACTCCGCAGGCTGTAAGGCAAGGGACTGTTCATACAGAGTCAAGCCGGAGCCACAGCTGCGGAGGACGGGCTTCCAGACAAGAGCTATGTGAAAACTACTGCAGGGGCTGGAGAGATGGCTCAGTGGTTAAGAGCACTGACTGCTCTTCCAAAGGTCCTCAGTTCAATTCCCAGCAACCACATGGTGGCTCACAACCATCACTAATGGGATTGGATGCCCCCTTCTGGTGTGTCTGAAGACAGATACAGTGTACTCATATAAATAAAATAAATAAACCTTTTTAAAAAATAAAAGAAAGAAAGAAAGAAAGAAAGAAAGAAAGAAAGAAAGAAAGAAAGAAAGAAAGAAAGAAAGAAAGCTACTGCAGGAACTTGAACAAGGTGCAGAGGAATAGATGCCCTGATGTTTCCCATGTGCTCCAGTTGCCAGCTAGTACTTTTCATTGGTAAGACCTAACAAGCAGTCTAGAGTCAAGAGAGTATGGGGGATCTAGTCCATAGAAGTCAGCTTCCAAGACCAGGACAGGAGAGTTGGGGGATAGGAGAGAAAACAGCAAACTTTTTCTCAGCGAACAAATAATCATTATGGATGCTTTCCAAATATTGTAGTGTTCCCTGTGTTGAAATACTGTAAGGTTCAGTCCCAGCTGTCTGAGGATGCTGGTGCCTTTGTTGAAGAATGAGTGTGAAGACTCTGTGCTACGGGATATGAAAGCACCCAGCGTGCAGCCTGCATCCACCCTGGATGCCCACTTCAGATTAGGGCCTTTCTTACAGCCAGAATTGCTCCTGGGCTAAAATACCTTCTCTAGCCACGGTCTCAAGGTATAAATGGACTGACTGAATGAAGGGAAAGGTAACTTCAATTCCCAGGGGCCTGTTGCCCATTATAATGACTTCGGCTTTTAATGGGAGAAAGCTAAGAAGTCATTGAAAAGTTCTACAGAATCCTTACATCACAACATCGGGGCTTTTAAATCACCCACTAGGGGAAATCACCTGGATTTTTGTTCAGTGAGCTTGGATCACTTTTAAATTATTTAGATGTTGAGTTCCTTTTATATCATAAAAGGAAGTATATATTAATGGTCTTCAGCTTTGAATACACATTGGAATCACTTGATATTGGATAATACTGAATCCACTGTTTTGTTGGCTAGTTGGTTGATTGGTTTCTCTGTATAGCCCTGGCTGTCCTGAAACTCACTCTGTAGACCAGGCTGGCCTTGAAGTCACAGAGATCTGCCTGCCTCTGCCTCCCAAGTGCTGGGATTAAAGACGTGCATCACACTGCCTGGCTTGAATCTGCTACTTTGTTTAGTTTAATTTTGACTCCTTGCTAGGCTTTTGACATTATTATTATTATTATTATTATTTCAACCTGGACTGGGTGCTGCATGTGCTTGTAATTCTAGCTATTCAGCAGGCTGAGGCAGAAGATTGTGAGTTCAAGGCCATGGTGCAACATAATGAAGCCAAGTCTCAAAACCAAAATGAGAGGGGCTAGAGAGAAAGCTCAGCAGGTAAGGGCCTCCCCGCTCTTCCAGGAGACCCAAGTTCAGTTTCAAGCACCTGGCTTGTAGCTCCAGCTCTAGGGAGTCTGCTGCCCTCTTCTGCCCTCCACAGGCACCTGCGTTTGAGTACACTTACTCGCACACAAACACAGACACATCATTTTAAGATAGAAATATTTAAAATCCCTATTTTAGTGAGAAGCAAGATAACGTACATAAAGCACTGAATAATGTGTCCAGCACACTAAATTTGTGATGAATGGTAGGTGGTATTATAGCATCAGGATGCCAGCTAACTGACAAAGCAGTTTTTGTTTCGTTCTTAGGTGGTGTTTCTCTGAGATGAAACACGTAAAAGCTTTTGTTTCAGGTAAGTGCTCGGCTCCTATCAGTTGAGGTGCAGGCCTCAGCAAGCAGCCCTGGTATTGTCCCATCCTGCACTGTACCGTGCTTCACACAGTTTGTGCTTCCAGGACCTCTGTTCAAGCACCAAACTGACGCCCTCCTAGACACCCCTTAGAACCTGAGGCCTGCCTAGCGTGCACAGTGCCCTGGGTCCAATCACCAGGTCAGAATGGGGGAAATGATACTGATTGCCAGGTGTGCTGGGACACATCTGTAAGCCTAGAGTGTGGGAGGTAGATGAAGGATGATCAATAGTCTGTGGCCACCAGCTTGACTTACATGAGTGCCTGTCTTAAAAAAAAAAAAAAAATAGAACTTCAAGACATTTGGTTAGAATTCAAACTTGATTTGCCTCTGACCTGGCCTGAAACTACTTTTGCTACAATGGTGAGAGGGAAAAATTGCAAAATTGAATTGAGATCATTATTGATGGTATTAATTCGTACCTGAGAGTATTGTTTAAGGGTACTCTTTAGAGGACAATAAAAGCAATGTTTAAAGAGTTGAAACATGTGGGTAAGTAATTTAATTCTGAAGGTTTATAAGCAGAAAACGATGCTATGGTAACCAGGGTGAAAATGTCTTTCCCAAAGCTTAAGGTGAGCATGTTTCTAGTCTTTGACTTAGAAGGGAGACAGTAATCCAACAGACTATTGTTGAATATATCTGTTTAACTGAGATTCCAGAACCATCGCTTCCTAGACAGTGTTTGAATAATCCCAGCCATTTGGCCCATTGTTAGACTTGAGTTGAAGGAGGAAGGAAAATACAAGAAAAGTTATTGAAAGTCTCTGAGAGACATGCTGGAGAAGAGAAATTCCTGAAAGGTTTTGAGGATGGATAACACGGAGTAGTGCATTTGAAAATTAAGACAAACAGGAAAGCTAAGATGTTCAAGGTTAGTGCTAGGAAAAAGTGAAGTATTCATACTTTGTTTGATTGGCTGCCCATGTGGTAGGCAGATGGATCAGCTAGATATTAGGGCTCAGGTCCCTGGAACATAACTCATAACTCAGTGGCCACACTAGCTCCTGATGGAAGACAACCATAGAGAAGACAGACAGAGCACCACGTCAAATACTACATTCATGGGCTAGGTGCTTGTGTGCTTCAGTGCTGGGCAGCTGGGAAGAACTCAAGATACAATTTAGGCAAACCCTACTCCTGACCCTTCCTAGCCCTTCAAGATTTCATAAGAGTAAGGAGAAAGTGTATGCATAAAGGAGTTTATAAACAGAAATGACTGGGAATGGAACAGTTGTCTGGAGAGACTTTTTTCACTGCAAGTGTTTAAGCAGGTTGGACATAGAGGGAAAACTACTCAGGGTAGACAGGTAAACTCAATAGCTCCCCGCGCTCATTTCATTTTGGAAGTTTCCAGAATCAGAGTGATCCTAAGAGGTCAGCAGATATCCAGAGTGACTCCTAGCTCAAGAATTCTTGGTGAACACAGAAGGTAGTTCTGTGGTTTTTGTGTTTAAGACAAGGCTTCACTATGTAGACTTGGCTGGCCTGGAACTCTTCTGTGTAGGCCAAACTAGCCTCAAATCCACAGAGATATACTTACCTCTGATTCCCAAACTCTAGGATTAAAGGGTTACGTTGCTCTGCACAGCTGAAAGGCAATTCTGAAATTCTTTTTTAATACCATGAGATTTAGTTTAATTTAGGCATGCTCAATTTGATATCCTTGTGGACGTACGGAGCCTGGGAGCCTCACATGGGAGTGACTTAGGCTCCCATTAGAAATGTGCAGCTTTTTACTGTAAAGTACCATATGAGGCTGAGTCCCCCAGTGTAGGAAGCCGGGTTAAGTTAGTCACAGGAGTGCCTCACTCCATGGCTACCACGTTTGTATCTAATGAAGTAGGGCAGCTAAGGATAATGTGCCTTTGGGTTGCTATTACCTGAGAGACACACAGATCCCAGAGCTGATTTTCGGAATCAGCCAGATAATGTGCTTGCAATCTTTGTAGCAATTGTCCTAATGAATTTATCAGCAGGAGATATCATGTAACGTGTATTTTTCAGGAGATTTTCCTTGGACTGTTATTTTAAATAAATCTACCTATTGTTTGTGTTCACTCTTTCTTTAAAAAATATCAGTGTGTGTGTGTGTGTGTGTGTGTACACATGTGTAAAGATCAAAGAGCAACTCGCAGAAATTGGTCCTTCCACGGTGGATTCCAGACACCATGCTCACACAGCACAGTCCCTTTTCCCACTGAACCACCTTGCCCAGCCTGTGCCCACTCTTTACTTCTCCCCTTGCCTTCCCTTCTCACAGGAGAATGGGAGGGGAACATGGAAGAAGGGGTGGGAAGGTGGTACTGGAAGGAGAGAAAGGAGGGGGACTGCAATCAGGATGTAAAGTGAATAAATAAGGGAAAAAATATAAAACAAAAAAATTCTTGATGACAAAACTAGCAACACCTGCAACAACAAACCTCCCCTGACCCAGAAGACATAATAACTGTGGCTCCTATAATTGGTCACAAAACAGGCCTCCACAGATACAAAAATATTGAAATTATCCCATGCATCCTATCAGATCACCATGGACTAAGGCTGATCTTCAGTAACAGCATAAATAATAGAAAGCCAACACTCACGTGGAAGCTGAACAACACTCTACTCAATGATTCCTTGGTCAAGGATGAAATAAAGGAAGAAATTAAAGACTTTTTAGAGTTTAATGAAAATGAAGNGGTCTTGCAAACTTTATATGCCCCAGTACAGGGGAATGTCAGGGCCAAGAAGTGGGAGTAGGTAGGTAGGGGAGCAGGGCTGGGGGAGGGTATAGGGAACTTATAACTTATAACTTATAACTTATGGGATAGCATTTGAAATGTAAATATAGAAAATATCAAGCCGGGCATGGTGGCACACACCTTTAATCCCAGCACTCGGGAGGCAGAGGCAGGAGGATTTCTGAGTTCGAGGCCAGCCTGGTCTACAAAGTGAGTTCTAGGACAGCCAGGAGAAACCTTGTCTTGAAAAACCAAAGAGAAAAAAGAAAAGAAAATATCTAATAAAAAAAAATAGAGCCGGTATGGTGGCTCTCGCCTTTAATCCCAGCACTTGGGAGGCAGAGGCAAGCGGATTTCTGAGTTTGAGGCCAGCCTGGTCTACAGAGTGAGTTCCAGGACAGCCAAGGCTACACAGAGAAACCCTGTCTCGAAAAAAACAAAAAACAAACGAAAAAAAAAACTTTGGCTCCAGTGACAGCGGCAAAGAAGTTAAAATGCTTAAAAGGGGTTATAGCACAAAGAACAATAGTTTATTTTGGAGAATAAAATCAAAGTATTACGGGAGTTGTGGGGAGGTAAAGTATTTTTGTCTGTGGGATCATGGAAACTTCATTGAGAAGTCCCCAGAATTTCCACTGGCCTTTGTGAGATAGCTTTGGGGGACTCTAAAATGGAGGAAGGCATCACTTTTAGAAGGGACATCACGACCATGGCATAGATGATGAAAATATGGGCCACGTAGAGACCAGTAGTGGAAGAGAAAGATAAAGCAGTCGTTTGGGTACAAATCCAAGCATCTTGACTGTGACTCTGTTGACAGCCGGGCCTCACTGCTGCTAAGGCGATTAGTGGTTAAGATACCACATTAGCTGTTGCTGCTCAGCGCTCAGCCCTGCCCGCTGTCAGGAGATGCATTCCTGCTTCCTTGGTTGTGTTACCTCCCCATTTGACTGCTTGTTCTACTGTGTCCTGTGTAGGTTTGAGCACAAGAACACACCGTTGGTATATTTGACACCATAGGAAACTGGAGACTTGCCTGTAATATCTGGTGCTGTGACATGGTCAGCTTAGAGTATACATTAAAGCATCAAATGATGCTGAGAAGGAATGCCAAGCCTTCACTACCATGACTACCTCCTCCTGTAGAACACTTTGGAGGGCTGGCGAGATGGCTCAGCGGGTAAAGTCACTTGCTAGGAAGCCTGAAAGAGTGAGTTTAATACCTGGAGCCCACATGATGGAAGAAAGGAACCATCCCCTGAAAACTGTCCTGTGACTTCCATGTGTTGTTATAGCAACATATGGATACATATGTACGTGCAGTAAATGTTAAACTATTTTTTTTTTCAAGAATGCTCCTGGATTGGCCCTCTCCAGAGGCAGTGGAGGACCCTGGCCCCTACTGTAACAACATTCTCACCCAGAAGGAAATAGCCATACCAGTCATTGACCCTATTTTTTTTTTAAAGATTTTTAAAGTTTAGAATGCTACACAGGAGGTTAACTCAGAAACTGACTCACTAATAGCCCCCCAAAACAGGGCATAACTAATAGGTGTAGTGGTGTGCTAGCTCATGGCCCTTACACAGGATATATAGGTGGTACTGGGAGATGCTAGGTCCAGTCAAAGCAACTTAAAGACTTCCTCTCCAGGGAAGCGTGCAGGGTACTGTTGTCCTTTCCCCTAGTAAATACTGAAACTCCTGTGTGTATTTGTGTACCTTATACAGCTACTTAGAACAGACAGGATTCTGGGTAAATAAGGCTTCTCTTTTCCTGGAAGTGCATTCATGGAATTACAGAATTGTGAGGCAGGGAAACATATGTCTGAGATCAAGGAAGGTAAACTACCCATTGTGGTGTGTGCCTGTAATCCCAAGACATGAGAAGCTAAAGTAGGACTGTTATGAGTTCAGAGCCAGCTGGAGCTACATACCAAGCTCTGGGTCAGCCAGGGCTATGTAGCAAAACCATTATTGGCATTTCATTTTCTTTTTGAGAACTATCTGTTCATTTCACTAGCTCACTTATTAATTGGCAGTTTTGTGTCTTTGGTGCTTAATTTTTGCAATTCTTTATTTATTTGAGGTATCAACTCCCAGGGCAAGGATTTTCTCCCATTCTGTAGGCTGTCTGTCTCCTCTGCTATTAATTTCTCCCGCTGTAAAGAAGCTTGCTAATTTTTTGTAGTCTTCTTTCTTGGTACTTGGGACTATTTCCTGTGCTAGTAAGTCCTGCTCAGAGATTCTTGCTTGGACCTATAACTCCAGGTGTCCCCTCTGTGCTCTTTTATAGCAGCCTCAGAATTTCAGTTCTAAGTGTGGTGCATATCCAGCTGGGTTTTAAGAAGGGGAGAGGTGTGGCTCTAAGTCCGTTCTTCTGGAAATAGATGGCTTTGCCAGCAGCATTTGTGGAATGAGCTCTTTTTCCCATGCCTTTGTCCATAAATAGGTAGCCACTGCTGTGTATGTAAACCATTTTGAAATTCTATTTTACCCCATACAATAATAATAATCCTAAATATGTTTAATTGAAAATAAAACCACCATATGACTCAGGTACACCACACACCTAAAGGACTCTATATCCTACCACAAAGATACTTGCAAATCTGTGTGTATTTCTACACTATTCATGGGCCTGGACCCAGTCTAGGTGTCTGTCAAATGAAGGATGGATACAGAGAATGGCATAGATGAACCAGGAAGTTTATTCCCATGTAAAGGAAAGGTTGGAGTCAAAGCTGCGTGTAAAACAGTTTCCTAGGGCAAGACACACCAGGAAAAACAGCTGTCTTATACAATATAGAATTATTTAGAGTAGAACACAACCTCAGCTCAACATTTTGGTTTAGGTTTTAGTTTGAGGCAGGGGCTCACCTCATGCTGTCCCAAATCTGTGGTGCTCTGATTCAAAGTTCTGAATGCTGGGGCTACATGCGTATACCTTTTGTGTAACAATTTTCTCAGTTGTTAAAAACAGTTCATTCTCACTCTCGTTACTTTTCAGTGACCTGTAGTTAGCTTTATTAAGGTGACAATGAAGTTCATCTTACTGAATCCAGGGCCTCTTTATCTGGTTTCTCCTCTCCTAGGCCTCTCAGCTGGGATGAGAGGTTATGCCTGTTCTCTCTTCCTAGCTCATCTTGTGTCTTCCAAAGTTCTAAACATACTTATATTGGTATCAGAAGTAGAAAATGAGACCCAAAGCCAGGAGAAAAATCAATCCGAAGAAACAAACTCAGAAGTAGGAGAAATAAAGAGTAAATACGTGAAAGAAAGGAAGGAAGAGAGCAAGAGAAAGGAAGATCTGCTGGTTGAAGAGTGAATAATTTTCCTTCAGTGCTTCACAGTTATACCTAGTTGCAAAGTGTGATGCTCCTCAGTGGCATAGCAAACCAAGGCATACAGGGAACTCTGGAGCCACCTGCCCCAAAATATGTCTCTCCCTGTGCTTATTCATCTTACTTCATAATTGCACCCAAACCGCTGACGGAGCCTGTCAGCTTTAAGAGCTATCCTCTAATCAACCAGTTCTTGTCCTCTTTATTTCATAGCCTAAGGTTTCCCTGCTGCCGTCTCTCACCCGCAGACACCCGCAGAAACCTTCCGGCATTACTGCTTCCTTTTCCTTTTGTTCCCGCTTCCCTTCCCCAAACCCTTATTATATAGAATAAAACAGAATGAAACCAGATGGTGTCCCTGTACTTAGATCAGCTTTTAACATTTTTTTTTTTTGAGACAGAATCTCACTATATAGGCTGTCCTGGAACTCATTGTATAGATCTGGCTGGCTTTGAACTCATAGAGATCTTCTTTTCTCTGCTTCCTAGGGATTAAAAGTATGCCCTACCATGCCCAACAGGTTTTAATTCTCTCATTGTCTTAGTTAGGGTTTTACTGGTGTGAACAGAAACCATGACCGAGACAAGTCTTATAAAGGACAACATTTAATTGGGGCTGGCTTACCAGTTCAGAGGTCCAGTCCAATATCATCAAGGTGAGAACATGGTAGCATCCAGGCATACTTGGTACAGGAGGAGCGAGAGTTCTACATCTTCATCTGAAGGCTGCTAGCAGAATACTGGCTTCCAGGCAGTTAGGATGAGGGTCTTAAAGCCCACACCCACAGTGACACACCTACTCCAATAAGGCCACACCTACTCCAACAAGGCCACAGCTTCTAATGGTGCCACTCCCTGGGCTGAGCATATACAAACCATCACATTCCACTATTTGGCCCCCATAGGCTTGTTCAAACATATGAATCTATGGGGCCATATCCAAACATAGCATAAGGCAAAATATATTTTGTCCTCCCCATAGTCTATAACAGTCTCAACAATGTTAAAGGTCCAAAATTCAAAAGCTCTTCTGAGATTGATCTAGTCATTTAACTGAAATCCCAAAGCAAGAGAGGAAACCAGCTGGGCAAACTCCAAAGTCTGCATCTCCATGGCTGATGTCAAAGAGGTCTTCAAATCTCCAACTCCTTTTTCATCTTTGTTGACTGCAACAACTGTCTCCTGGGCTGGTTCCACTCCCTGTTAGCAGCTTTCCTCAGCAGATAGCCCACAGCTCTGGCATCTCAAACATCTTGGAGTCTCCAGGGCAACTTCAGTGTTACAGATTCATGTTCCAGTGTCTGGGATCCACACATGATCTTCTGGGCTCCTCCAAAGGGCTGACATCACGTCTCCAGCTCTGCCCTCTGTAGCACTCTAAGCTTAGGTTGATCCACTCCACTGCTGCTGCTGTTCTTGGTGATCATCCCACAGCACTGGCATCTCCAGTACACTTGGGTCTTCTGTTGTGACTAGGCTTCACCAATAGCCTCTCATAGGCTCTCTTCATGATGCCAAGCCTCAACTCCTTTGCATGAATCCTTTAGTCGTGGACCATCAACTACAACTGAGGCTGTACCTTCAGCAATGGCCTTCCATGGCTTCTCACATTACCAAGCCTCAGCTGTTCTTCATGACCCTTCATACCTTCAAACCCAGTACCACCTGGATGGCTCTTACACATTACCAAGTACAGCTGCAGCACTAGGTACAATCTTGGATATCTCTGGAACACAGGTTCTTTCTGTTCTCAGAAAACACTTCCCAGATTTCACCTTAGTGATGCTGATCTCTTCTTAATCACCACTAATTTCTTAGCTCCAGCTAACCAGCATCAATTGTACCAGTAGTCCCTTCTATTCTGGATTCTAAAGCCCATGTGGCTAAAGCTGCTGAATTCTGCTGCTTGTTGGGGCTGGAACATGGCCCTCTTGTTCTATTACATAATCACCAGCTTTCTGTTTTCCACTCCTTCACTGCCTAAAGTTGGCTGTTCTGTTACTGTCTCTGTTCTAGGCTGGCCTTGAACTTAGAGATCTGCTTGTCTTTGCCTCCTAGGAATGAAGGCTTGTACTACCATGCCTGGACCTAAACTTAGCTGGGTGGGATCTTTCCCCAAGGTCACTACTCCCTTAATTCAATTTAATATCCTTAAACACAGGATTCAGCTCCATTTCACTCCCCGGTGCCCCTTTGAAACTCGAACCATATATTTTATATTTTTCCTTTATCAGCTTGCTATGCTTATTTAAAATGCTCTTCATGAGACTTAGCAAGAGAACAAAGTACATTATGGGTATTTCTGAGACTCCTCTTGTCAGTGCAATTAATCTGAGTCTCCTCACCTTAGACTCAGGCAGACTCTTCAGACAAGGGCAAAAAGTAGTCACGTTCACCAAAATACCACAAAAACAGTCTCTAGGCCACATATTGAAATCCTTCATTGACACCTCTTGGGCAAGGTCCACACAATTCAAATCACTCTCAGTAATAAAGTCTTCCATATTCCTACTAGGATGGCCCAGTACGCCTCATTTAAAGCATCCCACTGCTTCCCAAATCTGAAGTCCCAAAATCCACATTCTTCCAAACAAAAGCATGGTCAGACCTATCACAGCAATACCCCAGTCCCTGGTACCAACTTCTGTCTTTGTTAGGGTTTTACTGCTGTGAACAGACACCATGACCAAGGCAACTCTTATAAAGGACAACATTTAATTGGGTCTGGCTTACAGGTTCAGAGGTTCAGTCCATTATCATCAAGGTGAGAACATGGCAGCATCCAGGCAGACATGGTGCAGGAGGAGCTGAGAATTCTACATCTTCATCTGAAGGCTGCTAGCAGAATACTGACTTCTAGGCAATTAGGATGAGGGTCTTAAAGCCCACACCCACAGTGACACACCTACTCCAACAAGGCCACAGCTTCTAATGGTGCCACTCCCTGGGCTGAGCATATTCAAACCATCACACTCATCCTTTCTTATCTGTCTTAAACTCTTGTGCTGGCTTCTCATTATAATCCCACAGTGAAGTCAGACTTCTAGCTGATCTTCTACAGTGCACAGCGTGACCTGGTCTTTACCTAATTCTTAAATCTGACTCCTGTTCTCAATGCTCTTGAGTTTCTGGCCCTTTCTCTGTACAAACACTTCAAGTTATATTTCATCTCAGAGTTTCTAGCAGTTGCTGCTGGTTTTCAGTTTGTCATGGTCTTCCATATCTCAGAGCTGTGCCCATTGTCCCATCGTTCAGGTCTCATTTAAAGAACACTGATTCTCACCACAACCAATTATTCCCTGGGCCACTGCTCCATTAGACACATTCATAAGGCACGTGGTAACTTCACTCAAGCATCAGCTGCACTGTTGGCAGAAGTTTGTCAGATCCCCTGTACACTGATAGCCGGTATAGAGCCTGGCCTGTTCATTTGTTGAATAAGTAAATTATACTTCCTCTCGTTCTGCGTCCTTAACATGGGAGGGGGGCTCTCTGTGCTACAGATTCTTTTTTTTTTTTATTATTATTATTATTATTATTTTCTTTATTTACATTTCAAATGCTATCCCGAAAGATTCCCATACCCCTCCCCCCACCTCTGTTCCCCTACCCACC